>NC_141032.1:37012500-37280000 GCF_052040795.2 Danio rerio
GTTTCCTAGAACTTCTAAGTGAAGCTGCTTTGACACAATCTACATTGTAAAAGCGCTATACAAATAAAGATGAATTGAAATGAATAAATAGACTTACGTTACTTTCCTTTCATAAAAACTCAAAAATATTTCAATAAAATAACCCCCAGTAACACTTCAGAATGTTTACCAATGAGTATTTCAAAAAGTGCCCTATAAAGGCTTAAAGGTCTCGTAAAATATAAAATGTAGATGTTAGTTTCAGTCTGTTAGCTTTAAGGATATCTATTAGCTAGTGTTTCAAAATACTGACAAAATTTGTCTTTAGAAAATATAAAACTAATATAAATATCCAAAGCTTAAAGTTAGTCACTTCCGCCTACATCGATTAAAGATTTTTTTTCTCGTCACCACATATTTCAGATCCTCGTCAAATCTTGACCAACATGCTCTTTAGTATGTTCCGCTTCCTTCAAGACACTTCTCATTTGCTTTTATTTTAATGTGCCCGATCTCAACCACTCTCACCAGCAGAGCTGTGATAAAAACAAAAGCTATTGGCTATTTTGTAAAAGGGGAGGAGCTACACTATGTCCCACCCTCTCTTCATTTTTTAGTTGATATTATGTCAAACATTAAATGAAAAAATACACATTTTAAAGCACTTCACGGGACCTTTAAGATTCATTCATTCATTTTCCTTTGGCTTAGTCCCTTTATTTATCAGGAGTCGCCACAGTGGAATGAACCGCCAACTTATCCAGGATATGTTTACACAGCGGATGCCTTTCTAGCTACAACCCAGTACTGAGAAACATCCATACACACTCACACACACATAAACTATGGCAAATTTAGTTAATTCAATTCACCTGTAGCGCATGTCCTTGGACTGTGGGGGAAATCGGAGCACCCAAAGGAAACACGGGGAGAACATGCAAACCCCACACAGAAATGCTTGACCCAGCCGGGAATCAAACCAGCAACCTTCTTGCTGTGAGGCAACAGTGCTAACCACTAAGCCACCATGTCGCCACCTTTAAGATAGAGTAGAAAATATAGAATTTCAGCAATAAAATTATTAAATAAGTTCATTAGTTAATTAAAAATAATACACATATAAACCTCGCTATCATGTTATTTTCTAATCAGGTATTTTAGACTCACAGTGTTCAGGATGGAGAACTGAGAGAGTAAGAAAAGGAAGAGAAGCAGTAACCACGCAACGCCTTTGTTGTGTTTTGTATTCCTCTCTTCTCCTTCCTTCCTTTCATCCGTGACTCCCATGCATTTACCAGCTCAGTCTAATATACATGCAAACACACACACACACACACACACACGTACAGTACAAGGACTCGCTGTACAGTGGAGGGCAAGTGCAGGGGTGGATTGGGTTTCGCCTGTCTGATAAATAGCCTGTTTACTTATGAAATACGTCAGACAAAGACTATGATGGATGAGAAAGACAGTAGCCTCCCTTTACACATACAGTACCAACACACACCTGCCAGACTCGCAGAACACACACATTATTTCATACAGCGCATTCACACTCCATCTCCAGACCTTTGACTAAACCACACTAAAGCTGATTCCTGCCAACAATCGTCCTCTTAGACAGGACGAGACTGTCTGAGTAAAATGCAAAACCTCCAGCATCAGTTCATTTTGCTTTTATATGCCATTTAGGGGTTTTATTTGAAGCTGACAATATTACAGTGATGGATGGGCAATGAAAAATGGATATAAGTAATGGTAATAAATATTATATAATTATAAATTAATTAATTAATCTATGCAAGGAAGTAATTGAGGGTACTAAAAATAAATATTACCAAGAAATATTTTATAACTTAAAAAAAAAAACTTTTGGAATGTGGCGTCTCTTCTCAATAAAAAAGATACAATTAAATTAAATAATGAAAAATAGCAGCATTATAAATTAATATTAGATAAAAATAAAATGATCTTAATGTTTCAGGTAAATAAGTCTTTTGGGACACCGTAAGCAATTCAAACAAAAGCAAAATTATATATTTTTAATTTACTATCATTTTTTTTGTGAATAAAAAAATAAAATAAAAAGACACTGTGGCAAGACCCTGATAAATCATGGACTAAGCTAAAAAAATTTATAAATAAAAATAAAATAAAATAAAATAAAATAAAATAAAGGCTGTTCATCTCACCTCCCTGTGTTCGTGAGGGTTTTTCCCACAGTCCAGACATGAGGTCTAGGTGAATTGGGTAAACTAAATTGTCTGTAGTGTATGAGTGTGAATGGGTATGTATGGATGTTTCCCAGAGATGGGTTGCAGCTGGAAGGGCATTCGCTGTGTAAAACATATGCTGTATAAATTGGCGGTTCATTCCGCTGTGGCGACCCCAGATTAATAAAGGGACTAAGGCGAAAAGAAAAAGAATGAATGAACGTTCATCTCACAGTGGCAACCCCTGATAAATCAGGGACTAAGCTGAAAAATTAAATTAAATTAAAATAAAATAAAGGCTGTTTATCTCACTGTGGCAACCCCTAATAAATCAGGGACTGAGCTGAAGGAAAATAAAATAAAATTTAAATATAATAGAAACCCCAAAATGTAAACATTTATCTCTGAATCCAAAGTAAATGGCATCTCATGTACAGTAAGTCTGTGTAAACATGAAATGTGAATTGGATATTAGGAAGTCCACCACACGCTACTGCTGCGGATCATATCATCCACTGTTCACTTGCATGAAAGCACACCTGCACACACAGAAAACCCCTGCCAAGTAGGAAACTTAGACTTCTCTTTTCTCCTTTCTGACCCTCTCACATTTAACCACAATCTGAGAACACACACACAGACAAAAGAGAAACACCGAGAGATTTATCGCTTTGTTTGTGCATCTCGCCCAAATGGAGGCTTTTAAAACGCTGAGCGGTGAGTAAGCGGAGTGAGGTTTCTTGGTCACACTCCTATTATCACAGAGACAAAATACAGGCAGTGCATGCTGGTCCGTCTGACGCCCCCAGTTACTGCTTGAGCGAGCGAACTCATCAGCGGAGACACCAAAACATCAGACTAGATAAAGAGATTGTGCTGGACTGTTGCTGCCTGCATATTCATAATTTCAAGAGGAGAAATAAAAACCCTCAGCTACACAGTGGGACTCTAAACATCTCCATTTACCACTTTTTTTATATAGTTATTAAATTTTGTTTTGCTTTCATTCTGTCATTTCCACACTCATATGCCTTTTTCTTTCGTTCAGCCATGAAACACAACAGGAGAAGTTAGGCCAAATGTGCATGCTGCTCTTTCCAAATTAATGACGGTTAACAGTTTCTAGCACCCGAAAAGAAATCATTAATATCTTTAAAGTAGTCTGTATGACGCTTGTAGGGATGTAATGATTCACCTGACAATTCGATACGATTCACGATTTATTCACATTTTAGTCACAGCAGCTTTCTCTTTCAGTCCGGAAAACATCTTTACACATTCGCTATGAAAACATTGATGTGCTGTGTGATCTTCGTAACGCAAGCACTCGGAGCAAGCGGAGATGCCAATCCTCCATTCCGCATGGTTCGGCCTATTAATAGCTTTTTGCGTATGGACTATACCTGCCAACATTTGTCTTTGAAAACCTGGGAGACCATGAGGTGGGGGTGGAATATTACAGGAAATTACGGGAGTTTTTCCGAAGTAATAACAAAACGGGAGGGTGGTGGGAGATTGGTCTGAAATATGGGAGACTCCCGAGAAAAACTGTAGTGTTGGCAGGTATGGTATAGACGTCTGTAACAGTAGTTTCTCACTGTGCTGCATCATAGGCATTGTTCTGTTATTGTACAGTAAGTAAATGTCCTTTCGCAGAATTTGCACAGTTTGTTTGTCTGGTGCACCCCACCGCTGTCATTTTCGTCTGCCGCACCATCTCTTGCTCGCCGCTGGTGTACACGTAAAGCGAGTTTGCACCTGTAAACAGCACCCCCTCTGTTCAAGATGTATCACAACTGATTCAACACCAGTTTGAATCATCACATATTTGAATCGTTTTTCAACGGTAAAGTCTAGAGGTAAGACTTAAACCTAAATCTCAGCCATGAGTCCGCTCTAAGACAACATATAACAGATAATTCTATAAAGCATCTTTTTGTATTCTATAAAATTGTCTATAGAATTTCATTTAAATTAAATTAATATTGGCGACGCAGTGGCTAGTAGGTAGTGCTGTCGCCTCACAGCAAGAAGATCGCTGGTTCGAGCCTCGGCTAGGTCAGTTGTCGTTTCTGTGTGGAGTTTGCATGTTCTCCCTGCATTCGCGTGGGTTTCCTCAAGGTGCTCTGGTTTCCCCCACAGACCAAAAACATGCGGTACAGGTGAATTGGCCAGGCTAAATTGTCCGTAGTGTATGAGAGTGAATGAGTGGGTGTGGATGTTTCCCAGAGATGGGTTGCAGCTGGAACGGCATGCACTGCGTGAAACTTGCTGGATAAGTTGGCAGTTCTAAGGGTTGGGGTAGGGGTACACTTTAATAAAATATAATAAATGGGAAATTTATTAAATAATATGAAATAGTGGTTCTCAAACTGTGGTACATGTACCACTAATGGTCTGCGTGCTTCCTTCTGGTGGTACTCGGGGGAATCAAATATGTCATATGCACATGCTACATACATTTCAAAATGTATCAAAAATGATTTATGTAAAAATATAAAGCCTACATTTCTAAGGTCTAGGCAACATTTCCAGGTGACTATATGTTAATACTTTACATTTAAGTACAGGATGGTTTTGTTTTTTCACTTTTTAAGAACAGTGACCTTTCCTTTTTAACTTTTAAAAGCATATTGCGATATTTCATCTCTTCTGGAGCTATACGTTGGCTTGTATGATGAGACTAAAATTTTATTAAAGTCTAATTTGTTCATATTTTTGTTTTGATAAAAATTAAAGCACATAAATTATTCAAATTATAATTATTATTTATATATTTTAATAAATAATGTGTTAAGTCCTCCAAGAGTAACTAAACAAAATACATTACAAAAAAATACAAATGACTTTTTAAAACACTATTTTATTACAAACCTGTTGCCGTAAAAATTAAACTTGGTAAAAAAAAAAAAAAAGTGAGTAAACTCATGTAACTTAAAATTGTTAAGTTGACTTAAATAATTATTCATTAAGCACCTAGTTATAAAAATTTTGTTAAGTTAACTTAATTCCAAGTTATGTACTCAATACTTACAGTTTTACTAAGTCAACTATTTACTTTAAAAGCAACGGATTTACTCTCTTTTTTTAAGAAAAATTAACTAATCACTTTTTACTGTGTAAACTTGACTTTTTCCTTCTACATAAACACACACACACACAAATAAAGTCTTTAAAGCATTCTGCAAAACATATTCTGGAACCAGAAGAGATTATACAGGTTTTATAAGCACATTAGTAAATTATTTCATATAGAATACTCCAGCGAACTGTCACTTAAAGACCCATTCATTATGCTTCTGCAGCAGCTTCTCCAGGACTGCGAGCAGATCTGCGAGTGTCTCTCCAGGCATCTGCCCTAGTTCCCACAGAGAGCAGCCCCGTCCCCCTCATCTCCCCTGCGCTGTCCCTGCAGGCCCAGGACCTCCTGCCTGAGGGACACGGCTAAATCTGCATAGCTGGCTTGTCTGACAGACGGAAATGTGTGTAAATTGGCCGAAAGAGGTATGAGCGAGAGTGGGCGCTCGGTGCCATGGCTGCGCAATCACTGCCTAGCTCTGCCCATTCCTGCGTGACGTCCGACTGATTTACAGTACCCGGTGGGGGTCCACAGCTGCCTGATGCCCACCCTGATCCTAACACACCCACATGGGCCTGAAATGTAGAGGCAAAGCACCTGCTCGCATACACCAGACATGAAGATGCAGTAGGCATGATGTTTACAGCAGGTGGATGTATTATATGTGCATATATATCATTGCTTGAGAGCAGCTCAACATTTAAAATGACGGTTGTAGTAATTACATTGTTATACCAATAGTTGGCCATCAATTCATATTACTTGTCACTTATTCAAAAGATTCTTCAAGAATGCTGATTCATCTAGTTTAAAGCATTCGTGAACCAGAATTTACTGCAAGATTTTTCATAATAAAATTATTGAGTAGGGGGTGGGGGTTTTATTTTTGCACTCCTGCTTTAATTTTAAACTCACACCACACTAATAGTTGGAGAAACGTGGCTAAATATATTTTATCCAAGTCGTCAAGCTGACATCATCAGAGAAAGACTGTCATTCCAGAGCAGAAGCAAATGATCAGATTTGGATTAAGAATTCAGGGCTCGACAATAAGGACTGCCGGGTACCTTGCCCGGGGGCCAGCATGCAAGACGCTCGGGACAGTAGACAGGATGGTTACTGGCCTGATCGGGCCAGTGCTGCCTTGTCACTAAAGTTTAATTTGCCTGTGACTGTTTATCAATTGCAAAAACAGTCTTGGGGTGCTTTTACACGTTTGTTTCGGAACCTGTCCCGTTTGCCCAGTTAGAACAGTTTGTTTGGCATGTTTGAATCCTGCAATCGCGCTCAGATTCGCGCCAAATCGGCATAAGATCACCTGAATGAGGTGGTTTTGGCTTGATTGAAACGAACTGTGCAGCGGATTGATTGTAGTAAGAAAGCAAAACTATCCAACAAACTGAGGAACCAGGCTATATCACAGTGTATTATGGTTGTGTAATAACCATATATTCGGCTATATGAAGAGAAAATTATGAGTAGAGCGGGATGTAATTCCTACCAGCAAATATGTGTTTCATGTCGAATACGTAAGCGAAAGCATGCTGAAATATTATCGAGTGCTGTTCATGCATTAGGAAAATTAACAGAAATTACCATCTGATCATTTTTCCATATTTTTATCTTACTGCAGTCTCAGTTTATCTGTTATTTTTCTCAATAATTTAAGCCTATAAAGCATAATTCGTGCCAAAGTTTTTTCAATAGATTGATTGATTAATTCAATAGATTTTCAACAGAGTTTTCATCAAACTTGACATCTTAAATAAGGCTGTATATGAGAAAGTCTAAGCTCTCTGATTTATAGTTGGTGACAATGTCTGTGGGTGTCAAAATTAACACACACATTCATACGATTTCATTTGTATGAAAATGTATGGGCGACACAGTGGCACAATAGGTATTACTGTCGCCTCACAGCAAAAAGGTTGCTGGTTCGAGCTTCGGCTGGGTCAGTTGGCGTTTCTGTGTGGAGTTTGCATGCTCCTCCTGCGTTCGCGTGGGTTTCCTCCAGGTGCTCCGGTTTCCCCCACAGTCCAAAGACATGTGGGTATGCTAAAAGTGTCCCTAGTGTATGTGTGTGAATGGACGTGTATGGGTGTTTCCCAGTAATGGGTTGCAGCTGGAAGGGCATCTGCTGCGTAGAACATATGCTGGATAAGTTGGCGGTTTATTCCGCTGTGGCGACCCCTGATTAATAAAGGGACTAAGCCGAAAAGAAAATAAATGAATGAATGAATGAACCATGTGTTTACCAAAAAACTTTTTATAGTGGATTAATTTATACTAATTAATTGCTCCCATTATGATTAATAATGTGACTTAAAGAAAATCAAGCTGCTTTTTTAAATAAAGTGAGTTATTGAACTTAAATTATATAATAATTACAGCAAACATCTTTTATTTGTCAGATTATTTAGTAAAACATTAAATTTTTATTTTAGACAAACAAAAAATTGTGATTCTCAGTTTATCCAGAATGGTGCAGCTCTACTTTTCAGTATCAGATTTGTTGGCTGCAGTAATGAGTTATGACGGAAAACATACTGCAGCCGTTTAGAGCGGGACGGTTTCAGGTTCCTGATGGATATTGTGCAGATGAAAAAGCAGCACAAGCATAAGCGAACTCACATACTGATAAATAACAGTTTGTAAGGCGGGGGGGGGGGTAACAAGAGTGGTCTTGCCAACAGTCTCACTCTGCCTCGGAGACAGCAGGTGAATATATATTTATAAACACAGATCGCAAAAACTGTCTGCCTCACGCTGACGCATTCAGCCAGCAACATCTTAAACAGGATTTACAGGGCATGGATTCAAATATACCCCCATAAAATGGCCACAGTAAAACTGGTTCACCTGGAGTCAGGCGGCACTAAAGCGTCTATCAGAACTCAGGAGTCCTGTTACTGTGTTTTAGATGACACCCTTCTCTTTATATTTCAGCTTAAGGCACAAAAAAAACCTTTGGGGTTTACAGTTGGTAGGGTATGAGCAAAAGGACAAAAATGGTGCTAAATGCAATACATATCCAAAGTGTGGTTTGCAGATGGAGGCAAGTGTTAGCTTGCACTGACAACACGACCATTTTGCCGACCTGGTATGAGATGCATCAGTTTAATAAGAATGCATCAGAAGATGGACAAAACATACTTTATCCACACTTTAGAAAGTCATGGCCCATCAAACACTACACTCAAATAAGCTGGGTTGTCATAACCCAATGCAATCTCACAGCAATTAATATCTTTTTAATTTAGTGACTACATAGTATTCATTTGTACAGTCTTATTCTTGCATTTCAGCACGATTGGCTGATCCAAGAGTGAGGGGTTGGGTTAAGGGTGGGGTTTGGGTGTACACCTGCTTTTAAAAGTCATACGTTTTCATATACATGAAATTGTATTAATTAGTAATTTTTCTAACAATACACAAAAGAGTTACGTTTCCTTGTGAGATTGCACTGGACAAACCTAACCATTGGGTTAAAAAGTACAATTTAAATGTAATTGGGTTAAAAAAATTTGCTTAAAGTTGGGTTAAGGCAGTGGTTCTCAATTCCGGTCCTCGGCCCCTCCGCTCTGCACATTTTGTATGTCCTCCTTACTTAACACATCTGATTCAGATCATCAACTCGTAAACCAAGAGATCCATGAACTGATCCTTGTGTGTCAAATAAGAGAGATGTACAAAATGTGCATGGTGGGGGGGGCCCCCAAGGACTGGAAATGAGAACCATTGGGTCAAGCCGACAGTTGGCAATGGATTGATTTCACGCTGCTGCCATTTTAAAAGTGAAAGCAAGGCTGCGGTGGGAAGAAACCTGGAAGTATAGTCTGGAATCACACAAGAACGGCACATACCTGGCTGTATGTCTAATCAGTGAAGAGAAATTTACACAAATTCATAATTTCACGCCTTTCCGAGTGACCCAAAGGGTCGTTCTGAATGGATTATGAAAATAAAAAGTGATATTGGCCCTTATTTTCAGCTGAGCTAAGAGAAATGGCACAAGTTAGCTAATGTTTTCTTTCCCAAACACACGTTTTAGATGCCATCAAAATCAAGTTAATGATCTGATTCTTTCAATATATTAGACCTATCATGATACTGAATTTTAAAAAAACTCTTTCCCACGAACATTTAAGTGCTGTTGAGTGCGTTCTTAAAACACTGCTAATTTGCCTTGTAATCACCAGTGCTCAACAGAAATTACTGTGATTGGCTGTGAAGATCATCAGTTCACCACACTTGATGTTTACCGAGTGCAAACACAGGCAAGCGATCCGCTGATGAATCGACTGATCTTCGTGGCTTTAAAACGCTCTAGTGTCCGTATATCTGTTTGCACTCGGTAAAAAGCGATGATGACTGATGACCTTCACGGCCAATCACAGTCATTTATGTTAAGCACTGATGAATATTAATGGAAAATCAGCTGTGTTTAAGAAAGTGCTCAACAGCGCTTAAATGTAGCGGGAAATAGACGCTTTTGAAATTTTAGTACCATGACAACACTATTACAGACAGCACAAGGGTGTGCTTCAGGGGACTGCGTTGTTTTATTGCTCACCAGGTTACATAGACTGAAGTAGGGAAGCGTTCCCACAGTGTTTACCTGGTGCCATGAACCGAAACCTAGGAGGACACTTAAGCTTCATTACTCTTAAAAAAAAATTATGATTTTGTTTGATGCCTAATGTGCTTAATAATTGTTTAAATTAAACTTAACTGAATAATATTAAAGCGATGTTTACACCAAATTTGCAACAGCTGGAGGTTTGTAGTCCAAAGCATGTTGTTGTAATGTTTACAGTGCTGATCCTCTACTTCCGAGTTTCTTCCCACCGCAGCCTCGCTTTCATTTTTTAAAATGGCAGCCGCATGAAATAAGTGTATAATAATACATTTTTTATTTTATTTAGTATTGGGCAGTGTCTGTCGGGCTGCCGGTGAGCATCTGCAAAGATGCACAAGACAAAAAATACAAAAGACATGTCACTCGTATACTTTTAAATGGGGAAATGTGTGACTGTCAATATGGCGAATGAAGCCCCACCTTCTAGTACAGAAGCCAATCAGCGATCTCCTTATGGCGAATCAAGCCAGCCTTCTAGTACAGAAGCTAATCAGCGATCTCTATATGGCGAATCAAGCCCGCCTTCTAGTACAGGAGCCAATCAGCGATTGCTATAGAAGGACACTTTTCTGGGGGAGGGGCTCAGACCAGATGTGAGTTTCTGCAGATTATGTTTGATACGAACATTTAGAAATGAAACTAAAGAGACAGTTGTTGTTTAATTGTATTGGATTATTCGTAATATGGAACTTACTCATAAACTTGGCTATTAGTTTTGGAGAATTTGCATTTCCACATTCAAACAGAATACCCGGGGGCATACTGCCTGAGAGGTGTTTCACAAAAGGCCGCCTAGTGAATTGACTTGCCTTAAAGGGACTTTGGCATCTGTCAGACTAGTTGGTTTGATGTGTTCCACACGTCGGCTCTTGTCAGGTTTACGTCAGTTCGAGTTTGCCTGATTCAGCATGTGGAATCGGAATCTGCAAAAGAGAGCGCTCTTATTGGCTGCTTAGCCATGAATCAAAGTGCAAGAACAAAAACTGAATTAAAGAAACCAAGGAAATGAGTCGTCAAAGGGGAACACAAAACGCCAGATGTCATTTCACTGCATTTCGCAAATATTTGCAAACGATATGGATTATTAGATTATCTGACATATTTGACATATTTTTTCTGAATCCCTCCATAGTGAGTGACAATTAATGTAATGATAATGCCATTAAACGCTGCGTTGCTTACAGATTGTATGTGTGCATCGCAAGTTCCAGTTTCCCTTTGTGAAATAAGAAAACAGACTACCGAAAAAACTTTTACCTTATTTTACCCCCCAAATTTTAAATCAAACAAATATTATCAGTTTGGATTACCCAGAAAATAACATATAGATATAAAAAAATATAAAAATGCATACTTACTAGCAATATCTGAGTGAAAACCATAGTAAATCACGCAAATTTTTATTTTTCAGTGTCATGCAAGGCTTCAGCTAACCGCAACAACAGTGATGTTCAATTTAAAAATCTGCATCCTGCAACAAAACCAGTTTAAAACCACTTCTTCATCCCAGTTCCAGGAAAACATCATAGTGAAAAGACTGAGAGGGTCTGACAGTGGCATGGCATGCATTATCCAAAGGGGCAAATGAGAGAGACAGACGGACCAAGAAAAATATCAACTAATGCAGTGTTGTGCAAGGGCAGAGTGCAATATAATCGCTGGCATGTCGTTGTGCGCGTTGACCTGAAAGCGCACGCTGAATGTGCTGTGGATGGATATGTTGTGTGCACAGGGGCCCCGGCTGTAAGAGCGATGGATGGGGTGAGCTGGATGGGTTCCATGCCCTTAATCCCCCTCCACAACCTCCGCAGCATTGGTCTGGATCACCATATCCAGCACTTTCATGCAGCTGACAGCCATTCATTTACACACGTGGCTCATAAAGAGAGACGCATCGAATGTAGGATTGAAAATGGACTGGAAAAGCAGTGCCAGGAAATGTAGCGTTGGGAAGTGCTACTTTCAAAAGTACAGCCTAAACAGGTCTAAAATTGGTCAATTTTTAGGGAATTTTGAGGTGCTTTGCTTCTGCGATGCAAGTGAACAATATGATTTAAACAAAGAGTAAAAAATTTAAATGAAATTTGAAAAATAAAAGTAGGGCTGTATACATAATTAAATGTCCAATGGAAATTTGATCAAAATACTAAAATTATTCATTCATTTTGTTGTTGGTCTAGTCCACAGGTGTCAAACTCAGTTCCAAAAGGGCTGCAGCTCTGCACAGTTTAGTTCCAACCCTAATTAAACACACCTGATCAAACTAATAGAGTCCTTCAAGCTTGTTTGAAACCTACAGGTAAGTGTGCTGGAGCAGGGTTGGAACTAAACTGTGCAGGGCTTCAGCCCTCCAGGAATTGAGTTTGACACCCCTGGTCTAGTCACCTGTACTCCATGTGTTTGGACTGTGGGGGAAACTGAAGCACCCGGAGGAAACCCACGCAAACGCAGGGAGAACATGCAAACTCCACACAGACATGCCAACTGAGCCGAGGTTCGAACCAGGGACCCAGCGACCTTCTTGCTGTGAGGCGACAGCACTAACTACTGTGCCACTGCGTCACCAACCAATACTAAAATCAAAAATTCTAAAATCAAAATACTACACTGTAAAACCCAACAGTCAACTTTATCGAATGAAATAAGTGCAGTTAATTCTACTCCTTTGCAAAGACTTTTGAAGTCAGTGTTGAAGGTAATGAGTTAATTAAATACCTAAGTACTTCAACTTAAATGAAGTTCACAGTACTCATTTAGATTAGCTTTTTAACCATTTCCTCAAATGGTTTGAGTTGCCTTAACTTTTAAAATAGGGTTTTAAAATAGGGTTGCAACAAAGAATCGATTAAATCGATAAAAATCGATTACTAAAAGCGTTGGCAATGAATTTCATAATCGATTTGTTGTGTCGCACGACACAAGGACGTTTGTTTATTAAAAAAAAACACTTAGTTCAGCTCAAAGCAGAGTGAACACACTCTCTCTTCCGCACTGATACAGCGGCGCCTCATAGACAGGAATAAGGAGAAAGAGAGTTTAACTGTAAGAGGACATGATGAACATATGAACTTTGTAACAGGATTTTAATGTTTGTTATTTTATTTCTTTAAAAAAAACTAAACAAAATGAAAATTCATGAAAACACATTAAAATAGACTAAGCAGACAAAATGTACTCCTGTTGGAATTAATAAATAGAATAGTTCAAACTGTTTTGGAATAAAATCTTCAATTAGTTTTTATTTACAAAAACATAAACTTAGTTTGAAAAATAAAAAATAAAAACAGGAGCTCCCAGTTTATTGTAAAATTAAAATTAGATTGTAAAATTGTAAAAATGTAACTGTAAAATGATTTTAAATTTTTATATGTTTGAACGTTTGAAATAATTCTACAAGCTTTTAATGAAAATCTGAAAACTTTTCAACAAAAATCAATAATAATAGAGCTGGCCAATATATTGTTTTAGCATCGATATCACAATGTGCACGTCTGCAAACATGGGAGCAATTCCATGCAAATGTAAATCTTGCCATGAAAAAATTAAATTTTCTCCAAAATAGCTTTTGTGTGGGCTTGTATTTTACAGAACTTCAGAAATACTCAAAAATGTCTCTGTCAATGTTTTCAAACAATTATAATTTGGTTTACAAAAGTGATACAAGTGGCAATTTCACATTCATAACAGAGAGATGTTACATCCATAACAAAGCTTTCTCCTTATAAATGCGAAAAAGTCAAATAAAATCAATCATGTTGGTTCTATAGTGAGCCATCTCTTCTCCTTTTGATTAGCAGTGTTTCTTTCAGGTTGTGCAGTTTAATTCACAGAATTTCGACAAAGTCTGTTGTAAACTGTATACTGTAAACTCGCAGACTTTTTTGCTCACATCCATAACGCATGTTTATTTTCTTCATTTAAAATATTAAAAATGTTTACGGATTGATATTTTTCTGATCCCAAAACTCTGTGGTTAGTTGTTTTGGAAAATATTAATAAACAGATTTTTCAATATAACGTTACATTTACTTTCTGTGTGAATTTATGTTTTGAGATTTTAGTGCAAATGTCACATCCATAACGCTGGAATTGCTCATATACAATGTTGAGTCTGAGCTATAGTTGACCAGGAGCTACGGAATTGTATTCAATCACTGCATTTATATGAAATTTATATTTTATGTGCAAAAAAAAGTCTTACTTAGATTTTTTTTCTTGTTTCTAGTACAAATGTCTACATTTCAAAGCAAAAACAACATTATTTCTTACCCCACTGGCAGATAATTTTGCTTGTTTACGGAAAAACTCTTTTCAACATTTCTTCTGACGGTAAAAACAAAACTATATTTCACTTGCTCTAAGAATTTTTTTGATATTTGGACTTGAAATGAGAAAAAACAAAGTAAGAAAAGCAGTATCCTGTTAGATTCTCCAGAAAACCATCAAACAGCGCTACTCAAAATAACTAGTGAAACTGTTTTAACATCGCAATATTTATCACAGAAAAATAATATTTTGCAATATCAGATTTTTTCCAATGTAATGCAGCCCTAAATAATAATAATTTAGAAAACAATGATAAGATATAATAAAAAAAAACATTACATGCAAGACTTACTTCTGAACTCCAGTGATATGTATGGCCGAAGACATCTCGTCCTTTTCCAGCACTTTTGTTGGGTCAACAAAAGGATCTGCAGATAACACAAATATTCACATATCGATGTCTGACACTGCCAACATAAACAAAAGACACTAAAACTGATTTACAGCAGTAGCCCCGCTGTAACCGTGTTAATATTTAATGACAGGAAATAAAACTGAATCACACACACACACACACAAAGTAAAGTCAAACATGAGCAAATAACTCTAGATCACGTAAATATTACACCACGGAAACGACGTCTATTCCAGCATTAGAGAAGATCTTTCCAGTATATCTCTTCAGGAAACAGCTTAATCCTGTGTAATTCCAGGTTAAAGGCATCTTCAAATCCAGTGAATCAGAAATTCAGTAAATGTCAGAAGTGATAAGTGGCAGGTGGATTGTGGATTTACAGAGTTAGCAGTTTGGGGATATGCACGGTATTTTTGGAAGCACACAAAGTCACTGTGGCAAATGCTGTGAAGCCAGAGATGGTGTTGACAGACAATATAAAGACAGGATTTTTATTATTATTTAGCTATCTAACATATGTTCAAGTTTGTCTGACTGCAATTGCTCTTTTTAAATCCCTAAACATTCTGGATGCTCTGATTACAGGAGCCTGATGGTATAATTTGTACATAAATCTCATTTACTGTCTCGGTGTCTGTTTTTTTTGTGTGTGTGTGTTAGCTTGAGCACTGTTATTTATCTGCCTGCTATCAAAGTCAATAGTAAACAACAGGTCTTATAAAGTAAACCAGTACTTCTGCCTAAATTATATGAAATGTATTTTATGTTCATGGATTTTGTGGTCAGGGCTGTGATTATATGATAAAACCACATCAAAAACAGAAATATTGTTTATTTAATAATACTGTTTTGCATGTTAAGTGTCACATGACCTGTCGGAAATCCTTTTCATAAGTTAAGTTTATTTAATGTTCTACAAATATCTTGTAGTAGTAAGTATAGTTTTAACAATGTTAAACATCTCTGGAAGCTGTATTTCTTTTGAATATAGATATTTGCACATTTATAAATGCCTACAGTCACTTTTGATCCATTTTGTGCACCTTTGCTAAGCAAAAAGTCTGGTCATTACAATAATTCCGAACATTTTAAACATGTAGGACACATATAAAAATTACACTACATGAACATCGCGGCTGTATTTCTTTTATACAACAAATAAGACGTTTGTACCGTGTACGTTAACTTACGTGTTTGAAGTTACCAGTTAGCTCGTTGGCTAACGTTATCTATATTTGTCCGCCAACAAAATTCACGCTTTGACGGATGCGCGGATTAAAACACGGCCGGGATTTATGTGCGTGGAGCGGAACCACGAAAATTAATTATAAGAAATTGCGTTCTGTAGTTACTTAGAGTAGATCCACTCCTGGTTTTGCATTATGTTTCTCTTGGTTTTAAAAGCACAATTTAGTATTTTTTTCTGCCTCTGCTTTTATTTTAAGTAATTTGTGTTGTAACATAATAATTTATGTATAAAAATGTGTCAGTGTACTTTATTGGTTTATTGGCAATCTTTATTTTGATCGTCCATTTGAGTATTAGTAGATTGTCAGCCTAATATCTGTTGATTCAACAGACTTTTAACTGACTATTAGAAACTTTGCATGTACATGTCAGCTTACACTAACCCCAACCTGACAATCTCTATGATCTAATTAGTTGGCATGTAGTTGCAACTTAAATTCAACAAACGAACCATCAAAATAAAGTGTGACCGGTTTTTGAATATTTTATATTTAATTTGTAGCCAATATTGCTAAAATATTTGCTGCGAAAAGCCAAAAATGTCTCCAATACACAAATAAACAAAGGATAAGACAATGTAATGTTTTGCTAATCTAACAGACTGAGGTTATCTAATTTCTTTGAGAATTTAAATCTCTGTTTTTATTGCTTATAAAAACACACCTTGGCTTCCTCATAGTAAAAAAAGGCCTATTAGTAGGGCCACACAAAATTTGCTATTTCTGCGGAGAGTTTTGGTCAAAATCTGCGGATTTTTGCAGAATTATTTTGGGAGTATCATAACTAAAACCTTAATATGTGAAATAAAAAAAAAATCTTTTTAACTTTTATTTAATGTTTAAAATGCAAATCCTATTAGATTCATTTGACTTGGTAAACAAAGCAAGCCTCTCATATAATATCTAATAAAAGACAGAAAATATTACTGTACAAACTGTACATAAGTCAGATGAACATTTTCATATTAGTCTGTTTAATTAATTTAAAAACTGAATAAATATAGATTTACTCACATTTACTCAAGTAAATAAACATAATTAATTATGGGCTAAAAATCTGCATAATTCTGCGCGCCCAGATTCCGTGTGGGCCTACCTAGTAAAACAATAACCACTGATTGAAAACCTATTGATTTCTACTGAGCAAAAAAACTTGGTATTTCCATACTAAGATGGCTGCATAACGCATGCAGTCAAAAATGGCATATCTGTGAGTTTTTGAGTATGTTGGAACTTGATGGGCTATATGCACAAAGACCCCCAAGGGCTTCCGGTAACCTGTCTTTCCATTACAAAATTGTCACGTTTAAGATCTGATTTATTTAAAAATCAGCAATCTTCACAGCCTGTTAGATATATACGATATGAAGTGGGTTTCAGATCGGACAAGAAGCACTGCATTAAACTCCATTTCCCCCCACCATGTCTTTGAAATGACAGTTTATTTTACTCCAGTATTTTCAATGGAATTTCTGCGCTAGCCTGTTGTTACTGATCGCCCTAGTGGTTACAACGGTCTTTCATCTCGTTTTACGCTTAAACAACTAAATGAATGCCTAATGAGTCTATTTAACTGAATGTATTGTAAGTACATTACAGCATCAGTGCTGTAAAAACAACCTTGTGAAATTGAAAATAGCCACATTAAGCTTTCACCGGAAGTTTATCCATGGCTTTAAGACTCTAGCTGTGCATAGAGCCCATTACTTGGATGTTAAGAGAAAAACAAGAGTTCTTACAATAACCTGGACACTAGATATGTGTCCCAGAGCACTATTTTTTAGACTCCAATGCTGAATGACTAAATAACTTTATAAAAGTCATACACCACACTATAAATATATCCATGATTCAGAACCATTGGATATCCTGATCCAATGGTTCAGGTACATTCAATCAGAAACGTACATTATCTGTCCCTGAAATAAAAACATAAATACAGTGAATAAAAACTATTGCATCCCAAAAACGTCTAAAATTGACTGATGGTTGATTTCTGTGAGTTGTTCTGTAAAGGTACAGTATATGTCATTCATTTGGTTCTCAGATTTCTTTCTTAATTAAACAGTTCACAAATGTACAAACCCTGTCATTGTCCTTTTCCTCAGCCCAATTAAACCTACAGCTTGAACAGTTTTGTTTTGCTAAAAACTGTTATTTAGAAAGAAAGACTTAAGAAATAACACGATTAAGCTGTGATCATTCACATCAATAGATGAAAAAGATGAAATTATAAATAAATTCTACAAATAAATACTACAAATATATAATACATACAGTATGAATTGTCCCCATGTTTCTGTCAGTTCTGTCACATTTGCATTAACATAAAATGTGTGCAATACACGTTTACGGCTATGACTCGGAAGTAAAATCATTTGACAGAGGAGAAGGTGACAGAAATTAAGGATGCGTTCTGTTATTGAATTGTAGGATTTTATACTTTTTGTATGATTTTTTTTTTTGAAGATGACAAGCTTAAGTCAGGCCCTGTCACATTTTTTATAGGTGAAAATGTACGTTTCTGGTGGAATGTCCCTTAAAGTGCTATATACTGTAGTCTGGGTTGGTGTATATTACTAAAACCTTGTAATAAACTGCCAGTAAGTTTTTTGCTATTTCACAGACGTATTTTTCTCTATACTGTATTATTTCTTACACTTTATATTATTTTAAATTACTCAAATGTCAATAAAAATCCCTTCAACTTATTTCAACCTCAATAGTTGACAGAGCAGATCCCATAATGGTCCCATAATGCAATTCACAAACGTAAATAAACAGAAAACACAAGTGAATCACAAAATACAGAACTGTTATTCATACATTTGCTTTTTGGCTTAGTCCCTTAGTCCCACAGCGAATCGAACCGTTAACTTATCTAGCATGTGTTTTACACAGCGTATGCCCTTCCAGCTCCAACCCATCACTGGGAGACATCCAAAACACACTCATTCACACACATACACTACGGCCAATTTAGTTTATTCAATTCACCTATACTGTATGTCTTTAGATTGTGGGGGAATCCGGAAAACCTGGAGGAAACCCACGCAAACACAGGGGGAACAAGCAAACTCCCACACAGAAATGCCAACTGGCCTAGCGAACTGTTTAACTGTGATCTTTTACAGAGTAGATGATTGAGTGCTTATGTACATTGAACATTAGTGTGTTGTGTGCCATTTGCAACACAACTAGAGTTTTGGTGCCTCCTTCAATGCAAGTTTATTTCCATCTTGGTTTTTCTCTATTCAACTGTCTCTCATTCTTTGTGTTTAGCAGTAAATGAATATTCTTTACTGACATGGAAAATGATTGCATTTTTACAGATGAAGCAACAGTAAGTTGTACAAAATCTCTCTCCATCACACACAAACATTTTCCTTCTATGTTCGTGTCCATTTTCTGCTCAGGCCTTCCGCACACCGACAGGTTTGGGACCCTCGAGCAGCAGGACACTGCATGATGGATGAGCTCTCGGACCTTCAAACCAACCCCACCATAGGAGGGTTCTGTGTGCGCCCTCCGCCTCCCCCCTAGCAGCACCTCATTGAGATGCCAAACCCCCGCCCGTCCCGCCCGCTCCACACACTCTCAGCTCGTCCTCCTGAGAGCCACTCCACAGGCGGGCCAGAAGAGGTCATGCCGAGGCCAGGACATTTATGAGGTGTAGATATTTGCCTTCTCTCACAAAAACACACACTGTGGCATTGACACGGTCCGCCTTCTGCTCTTGCAGGTTTTCAGGTTTCAGGTTCAGAAAGTTGCTGGCGTTGTTGGCCGGGTCTGACGCAGGCCTGTTTATTTGTGTCAGAGAGACAAACATGATCAAACCTTGCACTGCTGCCTGAAAGATAGACAGGTAAACTGCCTTTACAGCACACAAAGTTATACAAATGTGATGTATTGATGGACTTGTGGTTTTGGGTGGGAATGAAGTGACCTCATTAGCTCTGTTTTTTGTGGGGGAAGAATCACAAGCACCCAAAACATTCCTCTCTCACATGGGTGATATGGGAAACAGGGAAGCCCTGACTCTTAATGGGATATCAAGAATGAAAAATAGCTGTTAATTTTACCCTCAGACTAGACAAAAGCTCTCATTGAGGCAGTACATTTAATTTTCAACATCAACCGGTGGGCTAAAATGGATAAAGGTCCAATGTGTCCCATTAAAGGTACATAATAGTACCTCAGGTGTACATATTATTAAATTAAAAGTACAGAAGTGTACCTTCATGATTCTTAAAATGCATATCAACAGCTACCAGCACATTCAGATTTAACACAACCATATACAGGCAAAACAAAATTAGCACCCATTGCTCTCGATGATACATTGAGGTCTAATAAAGAGAAACAATCAACCAATGCAAGAAACTGAACATTTTTACAGCATTATTAACTTTAATTAACAGGTAGACTGTCCAGAAGTTTCTACTAAACATCGTTTTTCATTCTGAAGAATAAAAGGGGAAAATAATCCACACTGACTATTATTTTTAAATGCTTTAATAATCACTGTTGCTTTAGTTTTTATCAAAATCAAAATCGGTGTATCTGAGTATGCAGGAAAAAAAAAAAATATATATATATATATATATATATATATATATATATATATATATATATATATATATATATATATATATATATATATATATATATATATATATTTGAAAGGCTTTTGCCTATAGCCTAATGTAACATCCATACATTTGTAATCTCCAGAAACTCATATAGATACTCAGAAATGATTTTAGATAAGCAAATTCTACAAAGAGCCTTTGTGTTTAATATAGGTGAGAAAAATTATATATATATATATATATATATATATATATATATATATATATATATATATATATATATATATATGGTCATTCTTCACCAAGAAAATTAAATAAATAATAATTTGCAAGAAAACTAGCTATAGCTGTAAGCTATTAAATGAAGCTAAAGGCATTAATTTCTATGCAAAATAAAATATTTGATTAATTTCTGTTGATTTACAGGTAAAACATCAGCATGACTGTTTCTCCATGTCCTCTGTTTCTCCTCTTTTCCTTTTTCTTCTCAGATGGAGGGAAATGACCTGAGTGTGTGTTCATGACCTCAGTTAGCAGCTGTCTGCTGTAAAACTGCTGAGCTCAAACTGAACAATAGATCAGTCAAATCTCTGGACAGCTTTCCAAACAGGGATATACCTTTTAACTGTTATTTGGCCATTCAGATAGTGAATTAAGTTAGTAGTGGAAATTTAAACAGATCCCAATTTAATATCAGAATTGAATATGCATACTTCGTGTTTGATTTAAATTAATGTGACAAATGTGTTCTTTTATTTATTTATTCGTTCATTTCCTTTTCAGTTTATTATTAGTTATTCATCTGGGGTCGCCACAGTGAAATGAACCGCCAACTTATACAGCATATGTTTTACACAGCATATACTCTTCCAGCTGCAACCCATCATTGGTAAACATCCATACACACTCATACTAATAATACACTACGGACAATTACGGACTACGGACCCACGCAGACGTGGGAAGAACATGCAAACTCCACACAGAAGCGCCAACTGACCAAGCTGGGGCTTGAACCAGTGACCTTCTTGCTGTGAGGTGATTGTGATATATATATATAGGGTGTCTCCTTTAAACTTTAAATGTAGAATTTATTTATAATTTCATGTTTTTAATCAATTGATGTGAATGATTACAAGTCCCCTAGAGTTAAACAGTTTAACCATTTTTGGATCCATTGAGCTGATCTCCGGGTCTGTCAAGAGCACTTTTAGCTTCAGCAAGAATCATTGAATTGGATCATTTTGGCAGTTTCAATATTTCTACAATTTAAAGCTTGGCACCTCTGTAGTTACATCGAGTTTATACAAGAACCGACGGAAAATGAAAAGTTGCCATTTTCTAGGCTGATATAGCTAGGTAACTGTACTCTCATTCTGGCATAATAATCGAGGAACTTTGCAGTCGTACAGCAATTCGTAACTTTTTGATTTAGTGGCCAATTCCTATGATTTCATGAGATTTCATTCGTACAATTTAGCGCGATTTGCTTATCCCCCAATGACGGTTGGGTTTAGAGGCGGGGTTGGGTGCCACACCTTTTTAAAATCATACATTTTTGGACTGAACTTGTAAGAATTGGCTTCAGCGGGCACAATGATATTATTTTACATATTACATTATAGCAGACTTTCATTTTCTGTTGGTCTTAGTACACAACAACTACAGAAGAGTGAAGCTTTAAAATAGAAAATGATTGAAACTCTTTGGTCCTCCTTGAATGAGATGCTATTAGTAAAATCCAATTCAATGATCAATGCTAAACTAAGCTAAAACTGCTCCAGAGATCAGCTGATTGGTAAAACTCAACTGTTTATATCTAGTGGACTTTTATTTTTAAAAAGTGTTAGACTATATTTCATTATAAAAATATGAGTGTTGGCACAGGGGCTCAGTAATTAGCACTGTTATCGCACTGCAAGAAGGTTGCTGGTTCGAGTCCTGACTGGGCCAGGAGTTTCTGTGTGGTGTTTGCATGTTCTTGCCGTGTTGGTGTGGGTTTCCTCCAGGTGCCCCGGTTTCCCCCACAGTCCAAAGACTTGTGCTATAGGTGAATTGAATAATTGGTGGAATAGTTGGTGGTTCATTCCGCTGTGGCGTCCTCTGACATAAAGATTAACCTGAATGAAAATGAATGAATGAAAATAGTGGATCATTCCTTTAATATTTCAAATAACATTTGTTTAAAAAAAGTTAAAAAAAAAAAAAAAGGGTAAAACCTTATGGTTTATTTAAAGATCGTGGCAAAGTCTCAAGATTTTAACCACAAAATACCTTCACAGAAAAAATGCTGGAGCCTTTTTTTGTTTAGAAAGACAGAAAATAGATCTGTAAAAAAAAACGATGGTTTTGAGTTTCACTCAACATTTATCAAACAAGCTCAAATAAAATACACTGTGACATTGTGATTTAGATTTTTTTTTATTAAATGCAACACGAATGCAATAAAATTAAGATAAATAACATGTTTTAACAGTGGAAATATCTTAGAGTTATATTCCCCACGAGGTCGAAAAGAACATCCACCGTAAAAATCAGTTCCAAGTGGGTCTCAAATTCAGGTTACACAATGATTCTATTTCCTTTGAGGCTTGGCCAACTTCCTGGCACACTGGTGGTGCCAGTGCCACCATATCAAGCGTTGAATCCAGTGTTTGTTTACAAAAATACAATTTTTCTTTGTCTTTTTTTTTCTTTTTGTTTTTTTTATAGACCCAGAAAGTGACATTACATTTATTTTCACATCAGATTTGTTAAAGCTTTAGCTTCTGCAGTGTAACAGCAACAATGTCATTAAAAAAGTAAGTCATCCTTTAGGATTGAAAGGCATTTCTGTCCTTTTTCACAATTCCAACACGGAACAATCTGTACAGGCTTGCATATTGAACAAATAAGAGTACAACGTTGACAATGGAAAACAGAACAAAACAAAAAGAACACATTTTTTTTGGCAAAGCAGGAAGAAAAAGTGACAAAGAGGCAACATTTTAGATTAGATCTGTTTAAGTTTTGTTTAAACTGCCCTCATTTACAGGTTATGATTGTCCTTCATGATCACGTGACACAGGACAGCAGGAGGCTTCAAGTGCTGGAAGCGTCTGTTCACGCTTTGCATTACCGTATAATCCTTGGCCGACAAACATTCTGAGAACATTTGAGCATTGTTTTCAAACATGAAAGCTATCTAAAGTACATCAGGCTAAACATTGCAAGCGCCCCTTGTTCACGATTCAGTCTATATATATATATATATGTATTTATTGCAGATGGAAGTGGAGTCATTCCTTTGGTTCGTCATTTTGGAGGCCAGATTCCTTTAGTTAGTATTTAAATGTTTAAACCACCTCCATATTTGCTATATGGAACTCTTTACCTACGAAGCATTAAGCGCTTTTTTGCTCTTGCCAGTTCACACAAAAACAATGAAATGCAAACAAACAAACAAACACTTCTTTCAACGCTAAAATCAGAAAGACGAAAGATAATAATGAAGTGTACACACAGACAGCCTGTTTCCTCTGACTGGGCTGCATTGTGTCGGTTCTACAGAACGTCTCGCTATACCCTCCTATACAGCAGTGATGAGGGTATTCAGTAACCAAAGTCTCCAAAATCATGCCTGTCCCCGAAGCAAACCTCCCGATCCGACACTTAATTCAGTTTAAAAAAATAACACAATCAAGAGCAACAAAGAGGAATAGAGTTCTCTCTTCATTTATATTATATTTACAGTTTTTAATATATATTTATATATTTATATATTTACACACATCAAATAAATCAATTGTACAACTATACACCTGAATGAGAAGATAAGCAAGAGGTACAGAAGTATATGGCTTGACTGGAAAAAATCGTTCCTTTGTGTTTTTTGTCTGTGTTTGTTTTTTTATGTTTGCTCTTAAAACAGCTTAACAATATACCGACATAATCATTAGCGCCCCTCCCCCTCCCAAAAAAAAAACAAACAATAAAAAATCCCTGGTATTGTCAAAAGAGGTCATTAGACTGTACATATGAGAGAGCGTCATTCAATGTAGCCTCTAATCTCCAGGTTAACGGCTATTCCTCTTTGTTTGTTTGTGGCTGATCTCTACATACACTCATGGTTGTTCGCATATCTGCATACAGCAATAAAAAGAAAGACCCTCTCATTCGCATCTCCCCTCAGTCAAATGCACAAATGAACAGATCATACCACAGCTGAAAGTAACAGTGTATTTGGTCCTGCTGGGATATCTTAAAGTCCCGGTGTGTTTAACCAGCGAACATCTTTCCAAAAGAACTTCCCGCAAAAAATGCAGTCAGTGTTTTTCTTCTCTGACCCAAGTCAGTTCTCAGAACGTCAGTCTAAATACCCTACTCTGAACAAGTCCAGTGCCTTTTTCCGTGATTGGAAAAAAAATGATTCCATGTCTGTGGAGCCTTCATGAGTGATCACCATGAGTTGGCCTCCCCACAATCCATTCGATAATGTACTGTTACTTCAAGAGTAGAGACGGAAGTGGCCTTTTATTTACCATTTTCAGTAGTGCATCATCCATTTCCAAATGTTAGCAGATAATCGACTCTCCTTCGGCTGTCACCAGCTGACCACTGGTGGGGTCATAAGTTCCTGCCAGGTAGTATAGATCTTGACCATTGCTGTTTGGTTTCCTAATTCGACTCAGACGCTCATATTCAGCTCGGCTGACCACCTGGCACTTATGGGAGATGGTTTGGACGTCATTTTCATCCTCATGGGAACTTTGGTACAGGGCATGCTGTGGAGAGAGAAGAAATGAAGGTTAAGTCTTGCAATAACGTGATAAAAAAAATCCAAACCAAACAAGACTTCTGGTGACTACTGTACCTTCCCATCCCGGTGCCTTTTTCCAAGCTTGGTCTCCTCAGGGTGGTAGAACCACTTTACTTTGACTACCATGTTGCTAGACCATGATTCCCAAAGACTTTCAATGCGACCGATGAAGGGCAGATGGGGTCGACCAGCCGAGAGGAAAACTGCACAATCACCAACTCGAACTGTGTCTTTACCACGAACGATTGCCTTGTAGAAGAGCTTTCTGGCTTTTCCTTTCAAACCCCGTCTCTGATGACAAGAAAGGAAAGTTTGAGGCACTCTTTTTAAACTATATTTTTGATTGGTATTTAAAAAGAAAAATCATTACAATTACCTGAGTAGGGTTCCCAGACCACCTCCACAGCTGTCGCCCTGGCATGAATGCGGATGAGTTGGGGGGACCTTCTGAAGACTGCATCTTCTGCTTTTTAGGGAAGTCTTTGGAAGATTTGGACTGTACTACAGAAGAAGAGTTGGCAATCTCCTTTCTCTTTGGAGGTTTTCCTGTACTACTATTTACTGCAGCCTTTGAATTAGAGATACTCATAGTTTTGGCTCCAAAAGTGTGTCGTGGTGGGGCGGTGGGAGGGTCTGAATGCTGCTGTTGTTGGAGCAATGTGTGATGAGAAGAAAGGCAACCCTGGAGCAGAAGCCGAGATGCCTCTTCTTCATCTGAACTGTAGGACGAATCATTGTCAGACGAGCAGACGCTGGAACTGGACAATGAGCCTGAGCTAGATGCACTGGAGGATCCTGAGGATGACGATGAAACAGAAAGACGAGACAAAAAACGTCCAGTGGTGCGCATTGCCGCCCTTCTGGCATCTTCCTCCTCATCTTCATCTTCATCCATGTCTGAATAAGAGCTTAGGCAGTCGCTGTGGCAATTTGGCCCATAATCTGTATATTCACTAAGCCCGAGACCCTGAGGGTGCTTACGCATGTCAGAGGAACCTTTGAGAAGATGGCAACTGTTCCTTTTGGCATCTTTGACAAGAAGAACAGACTGGGAATAGCCCATTGTTGAGGTCAGCTCTCCAATACCTTTGGCTCCAAAGCCCTTTTCCATTCGTCCACTTCTTTGTAGCTCTGGGTTCCCAAGAAGCAACAATGCTTTTCCATTTTTAGTCTTAGGGGATGTTACCCCTTCATGGTCCAGTTTGACCAGAAATTCCTTCCTGTCTCCTATCTTTCTACACCGTGACCCAGGGACAACCTTGTGACTAGGAGGCAGGCCTGGTGCCAACTGTTGATTTCCAAAGGAAGTGCAACCATTTGCAATGCTGCTGAAAGAGTCCACCTCAAAGGAAGTGCTGAAGATGCCTTTGGCTGGAGTGGTCATAGTGGAGCTAAGTAGGGGGAACATGTCTGACTCCTTTCCCTTAAGAGCTTTCTTTGTTAACCCATTAAACTGGAACAAATCCATGGAGGGTTTCCTCCTGGACATGGTGGCAACTGGCCAGCTGAGAAGAGGGGAAGCAGTTTCGGTCATATTCTCAGATGCACCGCTCTTTGATGATGCATTGACAGATTTTGGCCTTCCTGTTGATGGAGATAAACAAAGGTATTGCTAAGGGGACTCAGGAATACCGACCTCCCAGCAATGATAACTTATTTGCATTTTTCCTAACTTAGCTTACTATGATATTACCTTCATCCCCTAAGAGAAAACAGATATGCCTAACAGTGGAACATCTGATGACTCAATGTTATTGTACTATTGCAGATAACATCTACTGAGTAAGAGCTGTTGGACTGGTAGTTCAGGGCTTCAAGTCAGGCTCTTTAGTTAAGTAGCGTTCAACCTTGACGCCAGTTTCCCTCATCCAAATACATCTCATTCCATTAGTCAACCATACACTGATCTCATCAATGCCTATGTGTTAATTGTACAGGGTCGTTAAAAGTAATGAGGGAAAATGCCTCTTTCTTCCGCATTTATTGCAGATTAATAAGCCAGATTATTTTACCTTAGATCTGATAAGACTTTTAGGGCTCTTGACAAACAGCAAATAAATCATTTGGTGGGTGCGTCAGTTCCAGGAACAAGAACCGGGAAAAGTAGTGAAGCGTGTCCTTAGGGACAAACAAACTGAGAAACATCACCCAGCAAGTTCCCCTGACAAACCTTGTGATTAGTGAGTAAATCACTAAATCACAAAGGCCTGTTGTGGAATCCTGTTTGATAGATGTTTCTCAACGTGCCTCTTTGAAACAACATGTTTTACCTCTCTCGTTATAGGTTAAAAGTAGCACCTAAGGGATGTATGCAAACTGTGACAGATTTTAATCTTAGATTATGTGAAAAGCATCTGTTTACACTGTGCAACCAGTAACCAAAATTAATTTAATTTAATCAGTTTGGGAAACCGTGAGAATATGGATAATGCAGCTGTCATCTCGCACCTGGCTTGGCTTTAACGGCACTCTTCCTTGGCTCTGTGTTAGAGGAACGTTCGTTGGATGCATCAGCCTGCTGAGTTATCTTCTCTTGGGTGGAGGTCTTCCTCCTGCGGCAGCTAGGTGAGATCAGGTGGGCTGGTGATGGCTCTGCACCTGCAGTACATCAATAATACCACAGGCTTAATTTTAAATATGGAACCTTTGCACAATGTCTAAACACGAGATTCTGTGTTTATGTTGGAGATGAAAGTCGTTTATCTGCAGAAACCTACAGTGGACTTGGTAGCCTGGCGGAAGCAACCTAATACTTGAAAGGGAAATCCATCCCCGGTCTCCATCGTCAAACTCCACCATGACACTCCCCTCCTTCTGTTCCTCACCTGGACCTCCTGAGGAATATATAAAAGTAGAGCTCTAAACAACACATATGTACACATATGTAAAAATGAACTTTATTGTTTATTTTTTGTAACTAATTTATAACTTGGTTTTTCGTGCGCAAATAATCTTACCTCTACGGACATATCCAGGATACAGACAGCGTGAGCGTTCACTCCAGTAAGCACATACTCTTGTTCCAGCCATCAGAGTTTCCACCGTCTCTGGCTGCACATCTAAAACCTGAAACACATGGATAACTTTAAAAATTAACCTACAGATCTTGCAGACAGGCAGCTCATCAAGCATAACAAGTTGATTCAGTTAAAAGAAATACATGAAGAAAACGAGACATCCAATTTTCAAAGCATAGATATCTTTGAGGCCCTCTCCTTAAGGCAATTCCAACCATGGGTATACATTTCTCAAGAGAGATGCATTTTGATTTTGTTCCCATAAATAGTTTCTCATACTGAACCAGAATAAAAAAGAGAGGAAATCAGCATTGCTGAATGGGGTGTCTGCTTTGAAATAATGGAATAAAAGAGCGGAGAGGTGAAATCGATGACTTTATTGTGAGGCTGCCAGCTCCCCTCCCACTACACAGAGCACATGCACTAAAGAGCCCTTTTAGGCCCTGTTCAAACGGGTCTGCTGTAGATACGGCCCTTTTGACAGACAGAGCAAATGGGAAGCCAGGGAGTATTTGGCCAGGATATGCAGGTAGTGGTGTTGGAAGTAAACGACTGATAAGAAGTCTTAAAAGTGGCACAGGAAAGAGGAGGTGTCCCTGAAATGGAAGGGCTAACGCTAATAGCTAGTAGTACCTCCTACCAACTTGTAGGTTTATTCCCCTAAAAAGGTGAAAGCAATGGCATCTATGAGAGCAACATCTGCCACAGTTTGACTCAACCAATTCCATGGATTTGAGGAATGAATATCTGTTCATTTGGTGGTGCACCATATGGGTGCTACAATCACCAACAATCTAATCCTGGATGATCGCTGGTAAACATGCAGATTGCTAAAGGAATACAAATCCACTGATATATGGACTACAAGTTACAGTCATGCACTTCCCTCACACACCTGGCCTAGATTCCATCAGGGCTGAGTCATGTAAACAGTATTGTGAAGATTATGACGCCTTTTCCTTGTTTTGTCTTGCCGTGTTAGACCCTAGCCTTGTTTTCTTGTTTTACTCCTGTCTGCTGCCTGCCTTCTGACCACTCGCCTGATGTTTGACTATGACTCTGGATTTCCTGTGTACATCTGTTTGCAATCATGGGGGATGACTGGAACTTGTAGTCCATATACCGGTGGATTTGTAGTCCTTTAGTGACCGTCGTGTTTACCAGAGATTTGCCAGTATATAAGAAAGTCTTGCGAACATAAAATAATGTATTAAGCAAACAATAAATAAATAAATACAAATTTCCAAAAATCGCAAAGCAAAAATTTGTTTTTGAGAAATAAAAAGGAATTGTTTAAACAAAATTAAAGAACTGTAAAGGAAAAATTGAGTTTTGAAAAAAAAGAATTAAATTTGCAGGGCAAAAAAAACTGGAAAATAAAAATAAAGCAGTGCAAAACAAAAATACTAGCTATATATATATATATATATATATATATATATATATATATATATATATATATACACACACAATTTTTTTTTTCGCAAAACTTACTGACACTATGCTATTTGACCTGTGCCTGGGCATGTTTCCTGGTTTGTTTGATAAGTGTAATTGCTCTGAACGGGACTCAGGTGCAGTTCAGTTGGCTGGCCCGGGCCCGGATGTAAAAGGTGTGCCAGAGCGTGGTTCTGTTGGGCTTTGGAATGTGAATGCAAAGGGAGTGTGAATGCAAAGGGAGTGCTGAGCCCTAAACTGAAGACGCGACTTCACTTTTAACGGACTTAGATGTCATAGATTATTAAAAAAGCAAACCCCACGCAGCACGTCAACAGCTCCTTCAGCAAACCTCCAAATAAATGCAGCATGAAGGCTTTTATGATAACTTTTAAGCGTCAAAACTTGTGGATCCGTTCAACAAAATATTTGACTGTGTCTCACGGCATCCCAAAAAACTAAACTGAACAGTCGCATCATCGATGACAAGCGTACTCTGGCTCAGATGCAATGTGAGTGCGGGCCATCGGGGGAGAGGGGAGGGGGGACACCTACGCTCCGGCATTGTTCAAGGCAACCATGCCTAGTGAAAGTACGCCCTAAGACCACCTCGATGATATTGTGTGATACAGGTGATGATGTCACTTAAATGGAGGGAGGTCTGGGCCTGCTGTAAACGCTGAAGTTTCCTTGAATCTGCCTTCTTGTCAAATCAGGGCCACGAAGTGAAATGCGCAGAAACAAAAAGTGCAAAGAGAAAACAGCATTGCAAAACTCACGGTTAACTAAAAAGCTAATCAAAATGAGCATTGCAATCGACTGGACGGGTTTTGTAAAGGCAATGCTATAAAAATGTTTTGCAAATATATATCGTTTTTTTTAAAATTGCAAATAAGAATTTTTTTACTTGCTTGATTATTATTTGCAGTTCTTTTTTTGTATGCAAATTTCATTTTTATTCTTCAAATTTATTTTTGCCTTGCGATTTTTGAAAATGTGCATTTATTTTTTTTGCTCAATACTTTATTTTTTAATACTATAATACTAATAATAATAATACCGTTATTTTTTTATTTGCAAAACTTTCTTTTATTTATATCTAATGTTGAACAATGCATCAGGCATATGGGCAAGTCCAGTTTGTTGCAGTAGAGTACAGCTAACTCCAATTCAATGCCAACCAACCAATTCTGTTTACTTGGTGGTGAACCATATGGATAATGCTAAAACAATCTGTTTAAATATAGCAATCATTATATTTGCCATTTGTTTGGTGGTGAAAGTAAACACTTTATACTTAAGTATAGAAAAAATGGTCAGAGGAAATTTGCAAGCACTGTTTTTAATAATCAAAGGGGGAAGAACATGCAGTCCATAAATTCTGCAGCATGAGCTGTAACAATGAGATATGTGTTAATAATGATTGCTACAATTTTTTAGTAACTATGAGCCTAATTTTAAATGTTCATTAATTAATGGATTTTGAGAAATGGAGTGTGAAATTTACACACCAGAATGAAGTCAGATAAAGGGTGAGTTTGCATTTAAGGAAAGTTTTTAACATCAGGCTTATGAGCCATGAGTCCAATTTGTTGGAGTAGAGTTCAATGTTAAAGCCTTTACTGTGCTAGCCCTCAGTAAATGCTCTCTCTCTCTTTTGTTCCTTCTGTTCTCAACCACAACTATACAAAATCACACCCAATATTGACAACCTCCTCCTTTGTTTTGCATTTTGTGAACAATCAAGAGCTTTTTATGTTGCAGCTTCTGAATTGTATCAAGACGAGATCTTCAGATGTCTTGTGTACGGCACTGAACTTAAGAGTTGCACAGAGCATGCTCATTAATATGTCTTTGAGGGAGACTAGGGACGAGTAGTAGAGCTTGCGATAGGCGGTCCCTAGGCGGCGAGACACTTTTTTCAGCCCATGATACTGAGAGAGATGAATGAGAGAAGTAACGCATGTAATGTATTCAAATGAATGCATGCCGACAAAGAGCTGTTGGTTTACGGTGTGTAATCAGCTCCCTTTTCCCCCATCGGCTTAGATAAACTATGCGTGTTATTGTAACCCACAGTTCAGCCCCAAAGATGTTCCTAAATAAGAAGATAAATAAATAAAAAAGGGATAAAGCATGCTCTTCTGTACGTCCTCCTGTGGGGCCACGCACAACTAATAAGGAACAGTTATACAGAGTCACAATGTGAAACTGTATATGCAGGAATCTAACAGACTCCTGGACCACATTATGGGCAGCTAACATAGAGCCCTGTTTGATAAAAAAAAAAAGTGTATTAACATTTTAAGAGGTCCTAGGGTTGTCTACATCCCTCTATCACAACCAGATGCCGAAATGTTCCTTTAACTATGAATTTGTGCTCAATGAGATAAAAAATAAGCAATAAAAGAGGCAAATGCCAAACGAATGGCTAAAGTTGGACTGGAGTCCTTCACACACTGATCAGAGCAGTTTACACGCTTCATGGCTAAGTAAATTCTTATCGAAGCACACACACTCACACAAACCCAGATGCTATGTGTATAACTGCTTTAGCAGAGAAAGCCAGAGCTGGGCTCGATCCAGCATTGAGCCGATGGGGCTCTGGGGGAGAACAAGGGGTCTGTGAGAGCCTGTGAGGGTGGCCTGAAGGGCTTCTTCGGCCCAAGGCCTGTATGGGAAGATAGAGGAAGTCTTTGGGGGGAACAAGTCCTCTGAAGAAGCTTTTTTTAAAGGGTCTCACCGCTTCCTGAAGCAGCTGCTCCAGAGAGTAGATCCTCGGCCTGTTTCCACGTTCACCCTCAACAACAACACTATAGCTGGGGAAATGGAGATTTTTTTGTGTTATTTTTTAGATCTGATCAATATTATCGGTCTATCCACACATATATATACATCTCTATACATTATTCCATCCATCCATCCATCCATCCATCTATTCATCCATCCATCCATCCATCTACATTCATCTACCTGCAAATCTATGCATCAATCTATATAACTATCATTTCATTGTTCCATTTATCTATTATTTAATCTATTTGTCCATTGTTACAACCATATATTCATTCTATTCATCTTTTCATCCATCCAACCCCACCCATCTATCCATCCATCCATCATTTCATTGTTGTATCTATCTATTATTTAATCTATTTTTCCATTGTTACAACCATATATTCATTCCGTAAAATTTTCCATTCATCCATCCATCCATCCATCCATCCATCCATGCACTTATCCATCCATCAATCCATCCATCCATTTACTTATCCATCCATCCATCATTTCATAGTTTTATCTATCTATTATTTCATCTATTTGTCCATTGTTACAACCATATATTAATTCTATTCATCTTTCCATCCATCCAGCCCCACCTATCTATCCATCCATCCATCCATCCATCCATCCATAATTTCATTGTTCCATCTATCTATTATTTAATCTATTTGTCCATTGTTACAACCATATATTCATTCCATTCATTTTTCCATTCATCCATCCATCCATCCATCCATCCATCCATCTACTTCTCCATCCATCATTTAATTGTTCTATCTATTATGTCATTCTTTCTATTCATCTTTCTATCCCTCCACCTACACACCCACCCACCCATCCATCCATCCATCCACCAATCTACTTATCCATCCATCCATCCATCCATCCATCCATCCATCCACTTATCCATCCATCCATCCATCCATCCATCCATCCATCCATCCATCCATCCATCCATCCATCCATCCATACGTCATTTCATTGTTCTATCTATCTATTATGTCATTCATTCTATTAACCTTTCTATCCATCCACCTACCCACCCACCCATCCATCCATCCATCCACTTATCCATCCATCCATCCACTTATCCATCCATCCATTCATCCATCCATCCATCCATCCACCAATTCATCCAGCTACTTATACATCCATCCATCCATAATGCAGGTCTGGTTCTCTTACATATCAGGCAGGTCCAATGTATGTACATAAGCAGCATACAGTAACTCGTCCTCTTTCGAGATCAATACTTTCAGCCCATCCCTCAGGATTTCTTTGGTGAGAATGCAGTTGGGCAGGGCTGGTTGAGACAAAGACAGATTAAAGGTAGAGGTCATTCTCTTTTGACCACAAGCACATTCTGTGTTGATATGAACACAGTTACATTTAAATCATGCCTGTCTGTTTGCATATTTTGTACCTGGCAATGCACTGCCCATCAGCTCTGGTTCCTCCTCTTCCTCCTCCTCCTCTTCCTCTCCCTCTGAGAAGCTGCTGTCATCGTCAATCTGGAAACCTTCATCGGCAGCAAAGCTCTCCAGCAAACGACTGACTGCTCGTCCCTTTGCCTGCTAACAATCACGAAACAGCATGTGAGTCTCATTCTTTCACACACACACACACACACACACACACCCACACACGCACGCAGACAAACACACACACATACACACATACACACCTGTAATGGCCCCAGAGAGAGTGATTAGGGCTCCAACATTCATTCAACCTCTCATACAAATATATCATAACCTCTCACACCCAACGGGTCCATTCTTGTGCACAGCCCTCAGTACTTAACATTGCTCAAAAAAAGCTGTCACATATTAATGTGATGGAGGTTTCGTCACTTGGGGTGATGCTGTTCGGTTTTCATTTTACAAGTGTGTCTCTAGGGTGAGGCACAGGTGAAGAATGATGCGTGTCTTTGTTCTCTATCGCACTCTTTGAGCGGAGTGGGAATTCTTCCCGCCCTCTGATTAGGCAGGCAAAGTCCCCTCGCATGCCTCGCTGATGACCTCACAAAGGGCCGACGGTGACAGCCTTGACGCCTATGGTGTAAATCCTTTCAAAACTATTGACTGTTTTATTTAGACAATGCATGATTCAGCCTGTGAATTAGCAGGCGGATCCCATCTTATCTTTATTGTGAGTAGATTTACGAGAGCCCCTGACAGGACGAACCACACGAGATTGCATAATCCTTCTCAAAGGGATGGCTTTTTATGGGTGCCAAGAGGGCAAGGCAGACAGATCTAGGCCGCTGGGGGTAATTCGCTATGTGGCGCTGCAGTCTAGCTAGATCACACCAGTGTCCAGCACAACTCAAATAAATGAGCTCAGATGTACCAGCATAGATTGGCTGTGGCCAAAAGCTGACTTGTTGCCTCACTGCACTATCAGGCAACGGCTTCGCAAGCAGCTGTTGCGCATGAATGTGCCTCATGAAACTGATTTCAGACAGACTTCTGAAGCAGCATAATGGTTTAATGATCCTCAATAAAATACAGGGAGCTTTGGTAAACCAAAACCAAGCAAATATGCAATTACTGCAAAAGTAATTTCTCAGTAAAAATTACATGAAAAGTGGAAAAACTTGGCCCAAATCTACATTTACAAATACAATGACCACCAAACCACAACTTTCAGATGCCAAATAAAATGTTTATCTCAACTGTCAATGAATCAAATACAGGACAGTGGGTTATCTTGCACAGAAAACAGTGCTGCCATTAAAAGATGATCAGATTGAAGTAGCATTTACAGAAGACAGGATGTGACATGGTAATTGGATTGCACTCCTATATCCTTAAACACAGCCTTTCTACTTTAGATGACTGCTAGGTTCCTTATGGCCCTTTTCCACTGAGTGGTACAGTACGGTACGGTTCGGTTCGCTTTTATGAAACAATGAAAGGGTATCAAAAGGTGGAGCCAGATGCGCAGCTGAACACTATGGATTTACAGACAAACGTCAAAAGACAGGAGAATGAAAACAAAGGAAGCGCCCATTTTAAATACACAGCCGAGACAATACATCATAATGATTATATACATATAATAACAAGCCATGGTTGACCCGAGCTCAAACACACCTTGTCATTGTCTTAATGTACAGCCACAAAGCCAAGTAGATAAACCTGTTGTCCTGTTGTTGTTGTTTTCCATGGGCGTCTAAAGCGCGAGCGGTTTCACTTTCTCCAGAGAGCTTTGCGATCGTTCGCCGTTGTCTATATTTGAAATAACAAACTTCTTGAGCTGATGATAATAACATGCGCGTGATTATTGGAGTGCTTCTGACATCTGATCCTTTCAGAAACAGACAAAAGCGAGGGAGATGCACGGAAAAAAAAACAAAAGAGAAGCCAAAAAAAAAAAAACCAAATGGGGCAAATGATTCTTTGAGCAACCTAAAACATGAACAAACTGCCATGTTTAACTATTATAATCACCTTTTGGACTATTTTGAACTCGAGAATGACAGAGTTCTAATAGAGGTTACATGTGCTGCTGAAGATTAAAGATACAGATGAGAGGTTTGCACTGACTGTACGCTACATGTTGAGTGTTGTTTTTGAACTCAAATAAGGACTAAATGTATGATTCGGAAACTGTAACGGTCTGTATGTGTTCATATACGTTGCATTTATTTATATACTGTCGCAGATGTCACAGTAGGCTTTTTCTATTTCGCACTGATTTTTGATCTGCAGTTATAATCAAATCATATTCATAGAAAAGCTAATAATGAACATTTCTACACAAGTATTAAGGTGTATAAAGCATCTGTTTTGTGAGAAGTGCTTCTCATATGATATGTGAATGACCCGTACAGCTTTACTGTAGACATTTTCTCGAGCAACAATGACGTAGACTAAAACTTTCTGTTGTATACCATGCCCACCATTGGTACCCTTTTGACAGTGGAAACGAAATCCTGATAAAGGTGACCCGTACCATACCGTACTATACCACTCAGTGGAAAAGGCTCATTAAAGGGAGAGTTTATCTAAAACTGAATATTCTGTCATCATTTACTCTCCCTTTACTTGTCCCAAACCAAACCCAAGATTCTCTTCTGTTGAACACAAAGGAAGACATTTTATGTCGGAAAATGTTTAAATGTTGGAAACCTGTACCCATTGACTTCAATGGTATTTGTTTTCCCAACCAGGAAAGTCAATAGTTAATGTTTGTTAATAGTAAATGTTTGTTTTTAAAATATCTGGAAAGAAACTTCTTGGAACTACTTCAGAGAGATGAAATAGTGAGTATTTTTCATTTTTGGTTGAATTATCCTATTAACTTGCCTAACCTAATCATCAAGACTTTGAATAGATGTTAACTGGTAAAAGAAACTCTTTCCATACCTGTTTGTTTCTGATTCGCCTACTCCAAGATATGTCATCATACTGCGACGACAGCGCTTGCAACCAACAGCTCTTCCTCTGAAACAACCATCGATGACGTGTTAGCACTTAACGAATAGCACTTGTAGCTTCGTTTCTATAGAATTTACTAACAAAGTATAGATTTACCTTGCCGAGAAGCACTGCGCTCTTCCTGGTGGTCCTTTCTCGTGGAGTAGGTGAGGTTTTGAGAACCCTAGTGTGGTCAAAGGTGTTCTCCCTTGAGCCCTCTCTCCACTTCGGGCCAGTCAATCTCCTGTCCTCATCTAGTTCTGAGTGGTTATGGTCAGCACAGACCTGGGCTGGCCTACAGGGGGCCTTCCTTCTCTTCATCTCTTCTTTAGTGACGGACACATTCATAGACCCTGGAGGGAATCAGAAAAAAAAATGGTAAGAATGACAGTGAAAGATGAGTGTTTGTGAACTAAGGTGATATCTGTCAATCCATGCTGTCTAATTAAGAAAAGATGTAACATTTACCGAATCCTTGTCTTTCAGTTTTGTTCTTGGCTTTCTGATTAGCCTCAAGCTTCACGATGGAGCACTGTGAAGGACGGCCGGCTCCAGACAGCTGCTCTTTAGATGATAGATTCTTGATGCCCTCTGCCCCTTCCTCGCTGTCGTAGATGCCGTCATCTTCCTCCTCTGTGAAAATGATGGATCGATTGAATGCATTGACATCTTGACTGGACTACAGTTCACAGCGGGCGTCTGAATCGGTCATGGCGAACGCAGCCTGCCGATTTCTCTCACTGCGCGGTTTGTTCGATATTTAGCAAAGTTCATGAAACGGGTGCCAAATGTGGCTGTGACTGTCAGCGTTCACAGGAACTTTAGCAGTCAGAGAAGTCTAGTCACTGGCAGGTTTGACCATCAAGTGTCAGACCTAGTGACTGATTCAAGCTCCTGATTTAGCTGCAAATACATTATCATTACAAATCTGAGACCGCTACAACACTGCTCTTTAAAATACACACTATAAAATTCATTCAATTCATTTAATTTCATGTATATTTCTATAGCGCTTTTACAATGTAGATTGTCTCAAAACAGCTTAACATAGAAGTGCCAGTAACACTTTACAATAAGGTTCATTAGTTAATGCATTTACTAACATGAACTAATCATGAAGAACACATGTACAGCATTTATTAATCATAATTTAACATTATTATTATTATTATTATTAATGGATTATTAACATCCAAGTCCATGCTTGTTAACATTAGTTAATGCACCATGAGTTAACATGAACTAACAATGATGTACTGTATTTTCATTAACTAACGTTAACTAACATGAACACATACAGTAGTAAATGTATTGTTCATTGTTTGTTCATGTTAGTAAATGCATTAATTACACATTAACTAATGAACCTTATTGTAAAGTGTGACCGAAGTGCCTTCAGATTTGTATCAATTTCTACAATCACTCACTGGCCACTTTATTAGGTACACCTTACTAGTACGTGGTTCAACCCTCTTTTGCCTTCAGAACTGCCTTAATCCTTTGTGGCATAGATTTAACAAGGTACTGGAAATATTCCTTAGAGATTTTAGAGATAAATGGATGGACAGGGTCAGCAAAAATTCTCAGGTGTGCTGTGGTGTCGACACAATGCTCAAATGGTAGTAATGGGCCCAAAGTGTGTAAAGAAAATATCCCCCACACCTTTACACCACCATCACCAGCTTGAATTGTTGATACAAGGTAGGATGGGTCCATGCTTTCATGTTGTTGTTGCTAAATTCTGACCCTACCATCCGAATACCGCAGCAGAAATCAAGACCCATCAGACCAGGCCACCTTTTTCCAATCTTCTATTGTTCAATTTTGGTGAGCCTGTGCAAATTGAAGCCTCAGTTTCCAGTTCTTGGCTGACAAGACTAGCACCCGGTGTGGTCTTCTGCTGCTGTAGGCCTTCCGCCTTAAGGTTCAACATGTTGTGCATTCAGAGATGCTCTTCTGCATACCTCGGTTGTAATAAGTGCTTATTTAAGTTGCTGTTGCCTTTCTTTCAGCTCTAACCAGTCTGGCCATTCTCCTCTGACCTTTGGCATCAACAAAGCATTTGCACCCACAGAACTGCCGCTCACTGGATATTTTCTCTTTTCGGACCATTCTTTGTAAACCCTAGAGATGGTTGTGCGTGAAAACCCAAGTAGATCAGCAGTTTCTGAAATACTCAAACCAGCCCGTCTGGCACCAACATCCATGCCATGTTCAAAGTCACTTCAATCACCTTTCTGATGCTCAGTTTGAACTGCAGCAGATCATCTTGATCATGTCTACATGCCTAAATGCGTTAAGTTGCTGCTATGTGATCGGCTGATTAGAAATTTGCGTTAATGAGCAGTTGTATGTGTACCTAATAAAGTGGCCGGTGAGTGTACTGTAAGTAATGATACTGCAGTCTTGAAATTAAGTTTGTAAGGAGGATGGAAACATCTACTGATGCCTTTCACATTCTAGCTGTCAGTTTATTAAGATATTCAGATGAAATGACTGTGCAACTTTAGAAAAATAAAGCAACCTTGTGCTTTCTGCTGCACTTGTCCTGTACATTCCTTTCAGAATCACATACACATCTTTGTGATTGCAAATTTTTTTTCAACCACCGCGTACGCAAACAAAGTCGTACTCGCATGCTTGGGTGTCACAGATCCGTATTGGCAGATGCCGTCTGTGGGCTATGTGTCTCGCATCGAGCGGAGATGGCACGGTGGCAGCAGTGTCGGGTGTCAACACAGTGCTGACACACTTGTCACTTACAAGGCGCTCGTCAACACTCTCGCAAGCTCGTGAAATGTGAAAAGGATAACTTTCAGGGCAATTAACAGAGCGGCGACAACACCGCCTAGCTCGACCGCAGGCGAAGTTCACATTAGCGTTCATTACCGCCATGATTTCATCTCCACTTTGTTCACTTACAGAAGTGTGTTCGCAGGAAGCATGGACTAAAACGTAGCTTTATATTCCCCCTGTAGGTGTGGCATTCTGAACACAGCATGATGCAGTCTAGCATTACAGCTCGGGTTTTGCCTAATGCATGCCTGAGGAGGCGCCATTAATTTTTTTTAACACCAAGACAGTCGAGTAGGCAACAGAGAGCGTCCGCTGATCAACATTTCTCCTGGCCCATAACTCACCTGTGTCGCTGATGCCCTTCTCTGTAGCTTCAAGCTTGCTATCGGTCATAGCTGTATTGCATAGCAGCTGCTGAGTTCGGGTTGGTAGGGGTGTAGAGCTCAGGATGGCCTTTGACCTCGCGCCTCTTTTCATCACGCTCCGCTTCCCATCTGAATCCTGCTGGACTGCAGTCCCACTGCCTGCTGGGATAGATTAAACATTTTTCAGATTTCTAAATAATCTAAAGTAAGCTAAATAATAAACGACACAGCAGCTGACCCAAAACGAACACTACTGTCATCATTTACTCACTCTTTACTCGTTCCAAACCTCTTTGAATTTCTTTCTTCTGTTAAACAAAGGAAGATATTTTGAAGATAGCCTTTGTTTGGTTTATAAAAGTCTTCAAAAAATACCTTCTACTGTGTTCAGCACAAGTAAGAAACACATCGAGGTTTGGAACGAGTAAATAGTGAGTACATCTTCATTTGATTTTAATGTAAATGTGTGATTTTTACCTGTGTCACCTTGCTCTCCCGTTTTGTTATTATGTGCGTGTTCTTCTTTTGCAGACTGATGTTCGGGAACAGTGCTCTGTGTTTTGCTCTCTCTGTGACACAGCAAGTTCACCAATCTGGATCCACGCTTGGCTTTGGCTTTCTGCTTCAGCTGTGAGCAAGCTTTCTGCTTAAACTTCGTGCTTAGGAGTCTCGGCCTTCCTCTGGGCCTACAGTGAGCCTTCATCTGAAACGAAGAGAAGAGGGGAATTAAAGCAAAGGCAGTGTTTGAGTTGCATTATTACAATAGTTGTAAGACAGCACTCTGTTGAAGTTCCTCAACTAATTCACTCAAGCTTGCTAAGGCTGTGGTTAAAGGTAATGTAAATAATGTTCAGTTTCTTGCACTCACTGGCCGTTTCCTTGCATAAAATCTCAATATATTATTGAGAGACATGGGTATTAGTTATGTTTCACCTTTATGCGTGTGTGTGCTTTTTTTACTCTCAAAAGTGCTGTGGATTAGCATTTTTTGGATCACTGTCTAAGTCAGAGAATTTCATCTGAAAGCGGGGTGAGCAAAGAATAATTGCCATTCATAATCAAACCAACAACAATGACATTATTGATATTATTAAAGGCATTTTTTGTCGAGAGAATTTTCAAAATAATTTTTTATAATCATAATGTTTTTTTTTTTAATGGTTCTTCAAAACAGCTTTGCCTTTAATATTTAAAAAGCTGTTTTGGAATGTTTATTCATTCATTTATATTCTTTTTGGCTCAGTCCCTTTGTTAATCTGGGGATACCAGAGCGAAATGAACCGCCAACTTATCCAGCACATGTTTTATGCAGCGGATGCCCTTCCAGCTGCAACCCATCTCTGGGAAACATCCACACACACTCATTCACACTCATACACTACGGACAATTTAGCCTAGCCAATTCACCTGTACCGTAGTACCGTATTATTTTGAACTGTGGGGAAAAACAGAGCACCCGGAGGAAACCCACGCGAATGCGGGGAGAACATGCAAACTCCACAGAGAAATGCCAACTGACCCAGCTGAGGCTCGAACCAGCGACCTTCTTGCTGTGATTACCTACTGCGCCACCGCGTCACCTGTTTTGGAATGTTTCGTTTTTTAATGTTTACTTAAATAAATAGACATTTTAAGATTTTTTTTTAATATTTAACAATTTTACACAGCTTCTTTTGTGTACAGAGTTTCTTGTTTTCTTGCCTTTAGTTTTCCATTTGCAACAATTAAGAAATTAACATAAAAAGTTAATTTATGCAATGATGATGACCTTAATGACAATATTAAAGCACAGCCTCCACAAATTCAGACGCAAGCACATCATTTTACTATGAATTTACCTACAGATTTAAGAAAGCATAACAGTTAAGTAACTATTGATTTGCCGTAATTGATAAGGTTTCATTCGTTTTGTAACTAATTGTTTCCAACACTGTCAAAATATATTTTTTTTAAATTTAAAAACAATCAGTTATGGCATTTTTTCTTGCATTAAGTTATTTATTTATCATTTTTAAACAGAAAACGATTAAAAGATAATCGGGCCTGACTCAGCATGAATGCTGTTTTTCAGCAGGTTTCTGATCTGCAGAACATGAAAGCATACAGTCACCTTTAACATCTCATTCAACAACACATGAGAACAGTACAAACAATCACCAAACATACAAAAGTTTCTAGTCCAAATATCTATATATTAAATATTGATTTACCTTTTGACATAGGACTACTTTGATTGCCCCATTGGTAGATTATTTCGCTTGTTTTGAAGAAAAACTCACAAAAATGTGACTTATTATTTCTGAAAACAAATGCAAATGCTTCTTCATTTAAGAAGTTTTAGAAATTTGGACTAGAAACGAGACAAAAGCTCTAAGTAAGAAAAGCATTGTAAATAGTGACTGTTTTTACACTCTTACAATGAAACAAAACCAACAACCAACCAACCGTTTTCACCTTGTCAAGACATTTACAAAAACGTTTGCTTTCCAGCAGTCTAGAAGCGATCTGCTACAAACCTGAGTGCTTGTGAGATGGTGGTACGGACCACCGGTCATCCTCTTCTTTTTCCTCTTCCTGTCTCCGCCTCCAGCCAAGTCCTCAGCTGTCATCAAGCCTGGCCCCGCCCCCGCTCCAGCCGACCTGTCCATCACAACAGAGAGAGGTATTCATGAGCGGAGAGAAGAACCAAGGATGAAAAGCAGAGATCAGAGGCGAGCGGAGGGCTTGCCTTCCCTCTCTGTGGCTCTCTAATAACCTTCTTTTCAGGCTTTGATGAATGGAGAGGCAGGGGCCTGGTTCCCCGCTGCACGCTTGAAAAATTGGGATCTGACGCCAAACCGAGAAATATCTGAGAGAAGTGCTGGTAAAGCAACCTCCCACTCATAATTTTGTTTGTTCTTTTTTTTTCTCCCTCGTCTCACAGTCTCTCCGTCTCTGCTTACTCCTTTTCCATTCTGTGCCAATGGTTTCAGGGCTGTGAATTCCAGCATTACATTAATAAAAAAAACCTTCTCTGTCTTATTACCATATCAATGCATCTGTTCCTGCACAATGCAGCACAATGCACAGGCCTTCAGGAGGGCAATGAGAGTGAGTGAGTGAGTGTGTGTGTGTGTAGCCAACCATCTAGTAGACCTATTACACTGAAATAAGGCTCATACACTCGCTCTGCGGCGATCGGATCTCGTTTTGCAGTGTGTAAGCATCAGTGTTTTTACTGCCGCGAAGCAGACAGATACTTCAAACCCGCCACAGGCTGCCTTACTCTGCGCTTGGGGCGGGGGGCGGTGGCACTGAAATCAGCTGGCCTGTCAATCACCAGGATGATTGACAGGTGAGTGTCGGAAGCCGTGTCGGCGTGTGGTTGGTGAATTCCAGCCTCCCTTCTGTGACTGTTATAGTCAGTCACTTCCAAAGCGTCTCTCAATAGTGACATTTTTAATTTTGCTAGTTAATCGAGGTGCCACATCACTAACTTGACCCTGTGATTTCTGCAGTGCTGGATGTGGTGCTGTTTCCCAGCATGCATCATCATGGCATGCATAATATTTTGCACTATGTTTGTTTAGGGTTTCCTTGACCTGATGGTTTCTTGGTACTTTGATGTGTTTAGTTAACATTTAAAAGACACTTACTATTCAGTTTTATTATCAGCTTGTATTCCCAAGTGGAAACAGATTTCCACTTATGTTCAAAGTTTGTAAAGACAATTTTCCAAATAGATTTTATTATCATGTTTATTTACAAAATTAAAAAAAAAGATATTTAAAAAGCTGTTTTTAAATAATTCTTTTATTTTTTTACCTAAATATTAAATGTTTTTTCTTGAAATTCTTTGTATGTATACAGCTGATAGATTATATACATTATACATAAATTATTGTAACATGTTGTGAAATTCTAGTAATTTATTACAGTGTAGTACTTATTACGTAACCTAAAAATATGTAAATCCACTATACATATATATATATATATACATATATATATATATATATATATATATATATATATATATATATATATATATATATATATATATATATATATACGTATAGTGGATTGACATTTTTTTAGGTTACGTAATAAGTACTACACTGTAATAAATTACTAGAATTTCACAACATGTTACAATAATTTTTCACAGTAAACTACTTTTCACAGTAAACTACTGTGTCATTTTACAGTATTTTATTTGTTTAATTTTATTTATTCAAAATATTATTGTGAAATTAAGGCTGGCATCATGATTACAGCAAATTACTTTAAAAACGGCTATATCTTTCGCACATTAGTTATAGGAATTCAAACATTATTTATTATTCAACATAATCATGATAACAGCAAATTACTGTAAAAAATGGCTATATCTTTTGTATGTTAGTTATAGGAATTTTAATGTAATTTATTATTCAACATAAAAATTAAAACACATGAACTTTTGTGCTTGTACAGGCACTTTTTAATATTCAAAAATATTTACAAAAATATTGTTATTATGATGTACTGTGAATTTACATGCAGTACCTTACAGTGAAAGTAATGCAATTATCAAGGTCAATATATAAATCCCTAAAAATAAAGTATATTACTTTATATGTATCAAATAAATGCAGGCTTTGTAAGCAGAAGAGACTTCCTCAAAAAAAAAAAAAAAAAAAAAACCCTGAACAAAATTTTGACCAGTACCGTAGGTAGGCAATTCAAGAAATGTCCAACAAAGATGGACATTTCATATTAACATCAAGATTACATGGCATCAGCTCCAGCCCATCATACGCATTACAGCTTGACTGCAGTCTCGACAACTCCTTTCATAAGTGACATAATATAATTCAGAGAAGCAAAAAGCAATATGAAAGTGGACCAAATTTGCACTGAGCGTCCCAACTGGGCGAATCATTTACTTGCGTGACCGGCTAATAGCGCAGCACATGCCAAATTGATCCACGCAGAACCAATCTGCACTGCCCACTGAGTCGCACACTGATAATTTGTCATTAATAATTCATATAGTAATAACTGATTGATGAATAATGAAATATTGAATCATTTACTCAGCTGAATAACTCAATCTCGTCCCACTTTCGGAGCATTGGCTTCCCGTACACCCCATAACTAAATAAAAAAATGCTGCATAGTAGTTTGCCATGCAGAGGCCAGTGACTTTGGCATTTTTAAAATAAACAGCTGAGCCGAATACATACACACTGCATATTAGAATGAAATGAGGAGTTATAAAAAATACATATGCACATGCATGAACGCATCCGCTCGCATAGACACACATTCATCAGCAGTGGCTGCGCTGTGCTCCTTTCTTTCAGCTGTCTGAACACTGGCCGTCTGCCCTTTACTCTGGCCGATGCTGTCAGAAAGAATCAGTGTCCCAAACACAGAGACCCCAGCCCTCATCCTCAACACAAAGAGCCCCTGCTTCAGCTGGAGATGGAGAGAGGATCCCGCTGAGACAGAGAGGGACTGATGCATCACCAGGACAGATGGGTGGAAAAAAAACATGCACTAAAAAATCTGTAGCTTAGTAGAACATAACGTTTCGGTTTGCAAACATGCTTCAGCGTTAAGGGTCTTTCAGATTTGATGAGTGCAACTTGTGTCTTACACATTTAGGAACTGGGATCTGTGCTGAATTTAACAGAGTGTATAATACAGACTAAAACAGGAGGAATGCTGTTAATGTTCTTCTGGATTTGGAACTTTCGGGGAAATTAAACACACTATAAAAACAAATATTTTTACATGATTTTTAAAATGACCATAATAGTGAACTGAAACCTTTTCTGTCTTCTAAAGATTTGGAAACCACTATTAACGTCTTTATTATGTCCAGACTATTGTAATTCTCTGTATGCAGGAGCTTCTCATGCTTCAATTGTATGCCTGCAGTTGGTTGAAAATGCAGCCTTTTAACTGCATAACTAAAAAATTTGCTAGCATTTCGGCAGTTTTATCGTCCCTTTACTGGTTCCCAGTCCAATTTAGGATTCAGTACAAGTTATTGTTATTTGTTTTTAAAGGTTTGAATGGTCTGGCACCTATTTAAATTGGTGAGCTTCTTCATTGGCATACTTCATTGGTCGGCACTACATTTTCAGCAAGTTGTTCCCAAGTCACGATTAAATTCAAAAGGAGACGGGGCTTGTTCTGTTGCAGCCCCTTGTCTGTTTGCCTTTATATATCAGGTTATGTTTTTTCTTGGTGCTTTTGAATCTCATTTTTAAAAAAATCATCTTTTTTCTCTGGCTTTTGATTGTAATTAATTAGATTTTTGTTTACATATACAGAGTATAGATTTTGTGTGTTGGTTCATTTATAAAACACTTTGGTCAACATTTGTTGTTTTTTAATGTGCTATAAACATAGAGCAAACAAAAATCATACTAAACAAATTAATATAATATAATATAATATAATATAATATAATATAATATAATATAATATAATATAATATAATATAATATAATATAATATAATATAATAGGACAGTACGGTGGCGCATTGGGTAGCACAATCGCCTCACAGCAAGAAGGTTGCTGGTTTGAGCCTTTGCATGTTCTCCCTGTGTTTGCATGGGTTTCTTCTGGGTGCTCCGGTTTCCCCCACAAAAAGTACAAAAACGTGGTATAGGTGAATTGGGTAGGCTAAGTTTTCCATACTGTATGTGTGTGTGTGTGAATGAAGGTGTGTGGGTGTTTCCCAGTGATGGGTTGCAGCTGGAAGTGCATCCGCTGCGTAAAACATGTGCTAGATAAGATGGCAGTTTATTCCGCTGTGGCGACCCCAGATTAATAAAGGGACTGAGCCGAAAAAAAATGAATGAATGAATAAAATAATATAACATAAGATATTATGACAATCCTTCATTTTGTTTCAGCTTAGTCTCTTTATTAATCTGGGTCGCCACAACAAATGAACCACCAACCTATCCAGCACGTTTTTAGGCAGCGGATGACCTTCCAGCTGCAACTCATCTCTGGGTTTGCGCACACTCATTCACACACACTCATAATCTACTGACAATTTAGCCTACCCAATTCACCTGTACCGCATGTCCTTGGACTGTGGGGGAAACTGGAGCACCCGGAGGAAACCCATGCGAACACAGTGAGAACATGCAAACTCCACACAGAAACGCCAACTGACCCAGTCGAGGCTCGAACCAGCGACCTTTTTGCTGTGAGGTGACAGATATAATATAATATAATATAATATAATATAATATAATATAATATAATATAATATAATATAATATAACATAATATAATATAATATAATATAATATAATATAATATAACATAATATAACATAATATAATATAATATAATATAATATAATATAATATAATATAATATAATATAATATAATATAATATAATATAATAAATAATGCTGAAAGTGAATTTCAGCTACATTTATTTAAAATAATAAATTTATCATATAATAAATAATAAAAATGAGTTTTTTGTAACAATTTTAGAATGCATCATTACTAAAATATTACTCAACTCACACTGCACATGTGCACATATACAGTTTTAAGTTACAATATTCATAAATAATATGTAATTTATGTGTGTAAATAAAAGTCAATATGAAAAAATTCAACAACTTCTACTTCATCAGCTTAAATAAAACCAGAAAAGCCAGAAAAGTTAATTAAAACGATTTTAAAGAGAAAGAAAAATTCCCCAAGATCAAAGAACATTCAATGTAGCGTGTGCGTGTATGTGTGTGTGTGTTTGTGTGAGAGAGAGAGAAAAAGCTGGAGAGACAGCAGTCCAGAGAGAGTCGGTCGACTGACCGGAGCTGGATCAATGGACACTAACCTCTATCGACCACTCACCACATGCAACTTGAACACAGAATTATTTCAGTATCATCGAGGAGCAACTACTGTAATTTTTAATAATTGTTTTTTGTTCTTATTTTAATTAACATTTTTGCCTTTCTTACTTAAAATAAATTAGTATTTATTTTAAGTTAAATAAATAAAAAAAATACTTCATACAATTACCAACTTTAAATTTCACCAGGAGATGAATTATTTTTTGGGATAAAGGGGAAAAATGCAAAAGATATAAAGGGGAAATTGGGGGGAAAATCGTAAAGCACAAAAGCATCACCAAGAGTGAACTATTCAGATCTGAAGAAAGTGTAGAGTGCACTTCCCTTTCTCTTCCTCGTAACACAAGTACATTTAGCTACACATCCTCTACTATGAACCAACGTAGTTGTGAAGGGTCTTAATAAACAGCAAAACAGAGAGAATAAGGCTTTGGTCTGTAGTTGCATTAGCATGTGCATCTCTCATTGGCTCCTACTGCATTTAAGTCTCTAAAAGGCTCGGCAGAACAGGTAACTGTGGAAACCTGATTAGTAACCCGACACTGGGTGCGAGGCAGGGTTTGGTGTGCGGTTGCTCGGGTTGATGAGGACTGTGGCATGAGCGTCTATTAAAGAGCAGAGCTGACAGTCCTCCGCCCTCCGCTCCGCTCTGCCTGTCGCCACCCAAACACGACCTTATGACCTGCTGACCCCGAAAGGCCCCGCTAGTCCTTGTGTCAACTCCATGTCACATTCCTGCTGTTGAGAGAGAGAGCGAGTGTATGTGTGTGTGTGCTGGCTGGTAGGAGAATTCACAGTCCTCTAATTACAAACCCCTTCCCCTCAGAGAGGTCAGGATTACACAGTAATGCTATTCAGGGAAGGGCATTGATTAGCAAGACACAATCATCAAGCAGAGAGAGAGAGAGAAAAGAGAGGAGGAAGACGAGAGCTGGAGAAAACGCTCGTGTGTTTGTGTGTGCGTGTTCTTGTCATGGTCTCCTTCACAGTCCAATAATCAAATTCTAGCATTCTCACACTGAAAAAAAAAAGAAAAGCAAAAGATGGCGAATGTTGCTATTATTTACCACTGAAAACCTTCAATCAATCTGGCAAAGGGATATATGTATTGGCATTAATCCAAGCATAAGAGCGCTCTGCTGTGTTTTCATGTGCAGGAAAGCATTGGACGACCGCAAAATAGACAAAGTGATTTGTTTAGATTTTAATTACGCGATTTGTACATGTGCTATTTTTCTGCTTTTTATCAAAAAGTCTATTTTGTTTCGACAGATTTACTAGTTTACAACAGAATTTTTTTCAGTGTTTTTAAAGAAAGCCTCTTATGCTCTTTTGCAAGGTTGCATTTACTACTAGGGCTGCACGATATTGGAAAAATCTGATTTTATTTTTTATATAAATGATTATATATGAGATTTTTTTTTAATAGAATATACATTTTATTGCAATATAAATATTTTTACCGTTTTTTTTTTATTTATTTTGGTTTGAATAGCTCTATTTCACAATGTTTTCTGGTAATTCTAAAAGTATTCAGGTACAGAAACTAAAAAATCTAACTGCTGAAAATTAATAATTGCTAATTTATATCTAAAATAAATAAATGAATGAATATGTTTTGCAATATGAACATTTTCACCAGTTTTTTTATTTATTTTGGTTTGTATAGCTTTATTTGGCGGTACATTACGCTGTGGGACCCCAGATTAATAAAGGGACTAAGCCTAAGGGAAAATGAAATGAAATGAAAATAGCTCTATATAAATTTTTTCTGGGGATTCTAACAGTATTCAGGTACAGATATCAGCAAGAAATGCTTTTCTAATTTAGAGTTTTTTTCTTATTTCTAGACCAAATATCTAAACTAAATAAATCAATAAATAAAAATATTGCAATATGAATATTTTCACCAGTTTTTTTATTCAATTTGGTTTGTATAGCTCTATTCACTTTTCTTTCTGCCGATTTTAACAGTATTCAGGTACAGAAATTAAAAAATCAAACTGCAAAAAAAAAAAATGCTTCATTTCAAATATCTAAAATAAAAAAATAAATAGAGTAAAAATATTGTTTTGCTTTCACTTTCAGAAATAATAAGTCAAAATTAAGTGCGTATTTCCTTAAAACAACTAAAATAATATGACAAAGATGTGTGGGGGGGTTCGTCATTCCTGCTATTTTCAGCAATCCTGCTCTGTTTTTGGTTTGAAGTTTTAATAAATAGACCAAAAACAAGACAAGTTCTAAGACAGAAAAGGGTATTTTGTGTGTAATTTTTAGCAATTTCTAGTGCCCAACTCTCATGAAATGCTCACAAGTTACATGTCTTAAAAACCCATGGAAAATTATATTGCTAAAATCTACAAATCACATGCGTTCTGTGTCTACTGGGCAACTGTAATTCAGACTTAACGTTGCAGATCTAGCGAAGTAACAACTGCAGGTGTACACACTGTGTGTGTTTACAACTTTTATATATTTTACATTTGCTACTCTTCTTCCTGGGATACATTTTCGGCATTATTAATCCAGTCTTGAGTGTCACAAGATGGTTAAAATTTTGATTCTTAAAAAACGTCTTTACAATAAGGTTGTATTAGTTAATGCATTTACTAACATGAACAAACAATGAACAATACATTTAATACAGTATTTGTTCATGTTAGTTAATGCAAATACAGCTATTCATTGTTAGTTCATGTTAACTCACAGTGCATTAAGTAATGTTAACAAGCATGAATTTGGAAGTTAATCATACATTAGTAAATGTTAAACTATAATTAATAAATGGATTACTAGAACTGTTCATAATTAGTTGATGTGAGTAAATACATAAACTAATGAAACCTTACTGTAAAGTATGACCAATATTTTTGTGGTAGCTGTCTTTCTTCAATGAACAAAACATTTAAAAGAACAGCATTAAATTGCTATTGAAATCTTTTGTAATATTTACATTTCTTTCCTGACAGTTTTATTGCATACTTGCTCAATTAAAAGAATATATTTCATTAAACGAAGTACATCTGAATGCCATTGTACTTATTCAATTATCTATAGGATATAAGTCTTGTTTTCAGAAAATTAATCTTTAGTACAAGTCTATTTTGTCTTACTGCCCTAGCACAACCGGGTCAAAAAATTAAAGAGCAGCCAGACAAAACACACTTAAAGATATGATCAATGAAAACAAGTCCTCATATTTTGAGGAATGTAGCATGTCAAATAAATTAGATTTACATTTTATATTTGTTTATTATTTTTTTTCCTGGAAAAATACTACTCCAATGGCCTCATGGAATAGTACAAGCGTCCATCAAAGGAAAACTAAGAACATTCAGACTCAGTTTTATACGTGGAGTCTTGCTCCCATGATGCACTGGGGTTAAAAGCCCAGATCACATGACAAGCCCGCTCCTAACACTCAGATGGGATTTGATCCTCTTGGCAATGCCACAGTGACCCGTCAACACCCTTAACCTCTCCTAATAACCTTTGACCTCAAACAGATTTGCACCAATGCCAAAGGAGGTTACACTGTTTAGTACACAAATGTGGACACAAGGGCTAAAACACCTCCACATACTTCAACACACAACCTCAAATCCAATAATGCTGACAAACACCACAATAAACGTTAGCTTTAAATTGCTCAACAATTCATGTTGCCTACCATCAAACTGACGCAAACCATGACGAGAGAGTCAGACATGGGCTCCTATATGCCATTCCCTAAAGGGACGCTAAAAAAAGGCTTTTTACGACTCGGATAAATTTTAGTGGCGGGAAGTTGTCATTTGTTTTATTTGGCAGGGGAGCTTTATTAACGACAGGGATAAATGTGCGCTGGGTATAGCATGTGTAATTAAGCTCTGGCTCCTGCTTTTCATTAGCACGCTGCTAATCAACCAGGCTAGTAATAAAATGGGAGTTTTGTTAATCAGGTAGGGTAAACTTGATTTGACCGAGTTTATCAAAACGTCTGAGGCCTGGCGTAAACAGCGGTGTATCTCAAGGGAGAATGCTCATCCATCAGAGTGATAACTTAAAGCCCTGACTTTGTGCAGGCAATTGGTCTCCGTGTTTTATCAAATTAATATCGCAGACGCGTCATGGCTTGGAAGGGAGTCGCAACACTTGTAGATAATCAATGGAAGTTGTAAATATGATTAATGACGGCTCTTTGCACTGATTAAGCACTTAGTCTGCCTTGTATGGACTGATAGGAGCCTTCTAGACGTATTTACATACACACACGCTCACAATCCGTGGGATTGCACACGAACGTACTAAATGAGTTCCCAAACATAATCCTTCAAAACATCTCTTATCTAGACGGTTATTAATGCATGTGAAGCGTTTGGCTACAGGTAAGGAATTGTTTCCTGAGATAGGCTTAAAACTGGTCGCAGTAAAGCTCAAATTTAATCCCAACTCTCTCACTTGAGAACTGTGGAAGGGCATTTTCATTATTGCTATATGAGAGAAGTAGAACAACAACCTTATTAACTGTACTTGGAGATATTATGAATCTAAGCATATGTACACATATTACAGTACACACACACTTATGAGAAATTCCCAAATATACTGTATATATATATAAACATATATGATATTTGCTATTTTTTTGTGTATTAAAAGTGCAGTTACTGTAATGTGCCATTTGCACAACACTACCTGACAAAAGTCTTGTCATTGATCCCAGTTGTAAGAGCAGCAAATAATAAAAAATAATAACTTTACTTCTAGTTGATCATTTGGAAAAGTGACAGAAGGTAGATTTTTCTGATGAATCATCTGTTGAACTGCATCCCAATCATCACAAATACTGCAGAAGACCTATTGGAACCTGCATGGACCCAAGATTCTCACAGAACACAGTCAAGTTTGGTGAAGAAAAAAATCATGGTTTGGGGTTACATTCAGTATAGGGTGTGCAAGAGATCTGCAGAGAGGATGGCAACATCAACAGCCTGAGGTGTCAAGACATTTGTGCTCCCCATTACATTACAAACCACAGACAAGGGCAAATCCTTCAGCAGGATAGCACTCCTTCTCATAGTTCAGCCAAAAAGAGAGATTTCAGTGCTCCAGGATTGGCCAGCCCAGTCATCAGACATGAAACTTATAGAGCATATCTGGGGTAAGATGAAGGAGAAGGCTTAAATATGAACCCAAAGAATCTTGATGAACTCTGGGGGTCCTGCATGAATGCTTTCTTTGCCATTACAGTTGACTATTAATACGCTATTAATGCGTCTAAGCTCATGGGAGTCATGCACAATATTAATTTTTTTTCCACTGCAGCATGACTTTATATTCTATACTGTACATCTTTTCTGTTAAGCGACAAGACTTTTGTCGAAGCAAAGTCAGACCTTACTGTCCTAATTAATGAAATATCAAGACATGATTATATTTTTATCTTAGTAAAAATAAGCGTAATCTAGTGGCCTTTGCCTTTCATATAACCCACTTCTCAGGCACGTGCACACATAGGGCTCAACCTGTGCAGTGCACATGCCCTTTTTAGTCTTGGATAGAAAGTGCCCTTCCAAAATGATCAAAAGTGCCCCCGCGACGCGGCACAACTTCGGTCCCGCCCTTCAGTAGGCGCACGACAACACTGCTCTTGAGTATGCGCGCGACAACACAGCTGATCAGTACGCGCGCAACAACACCGCTCTTCAATAAGCGCGCATCCACTCTGCAGATCTGCAGCACTCCTGCAGACTCCCCGCTCTTCCAAAAATTTTTCCTGCACATGCCCTTTGGACGGTCTCTGCACGGGCCTGCCACTTCTGATACCAAATGACCAAGTAGAAGTCAAGTTATTATTTGTTGTTCCTAAAACTTGGATAAGCGACAAGACTTTTGTCAGGTATTGTCCAATTTTTTCAGCAAAAAACTGGAAACTTTTTGTGCGTCAAGTTTATATGATAAAGCCATTTTTGTGCTGAAAGCACACAAATTTAAAAACAGGTTTCAAATTGGAAGTTTTTGAAAACAAAGCCATTGTCATATCCATGTAAACACTTGTAAATGAGAATCTCATCATTTAAATATGATATGAATATAGTGCCATATACTGGCCTCCTGGCATACAATACAGCAAACTTTTTAAAAACACAATGGAAAAACCTTTTAGTTTTTGCCAACATCATTTAGCAGTCTTGGAGATTTACTTCATAATCTATTTATTTATTAATAAATGATTGAATACAGTTAAGGGGGTGACACGGTGACTCAATGGTTAGCATTGTCACCTCACAGCAAGATGTCACTGATTCGAGTCCCAGTTGGTGTTTCTGTGTGGAGTTTGCATGTTCTACCCGTGTTCTACCTCTGGGTGCTCCAGATTTCCCCCACAGTCCAAAGACATGTGGTACAGGTGAATTAAAAAAACTAAATTAACCATACTATACGTGTGTGAATTAGAGTGCATGGATTTTTCCCAGTGAAGAGTTGCAGCTGGAAGAGCATTCGCTGTGTACAGTAAAATATATGCCGGATAAGTTGGCGAAAGGGACTAAGCCAAAGGAAAATAAATTAATAAATAAAAAATACAAGCAAGTGCACATTTACAGTGAAAGAACGTAAATCGACAAACCCAGACCCACTAGCAGATATTGTATGGCAGCACTAACAGTAAACTGAGATGCCAAAAACATCATGACTTGTGATCAGTTTTTGCAACAATAATTTTGCTAAAATGCTAAATTGATAATTTTAGTTTGCGCACTTTGAAGTGTAAGTAGGGCTAGGCCAATAAACTATATTATATCGGATCGCAATAAAATTTATGTCAATGACTATAATAAGCTCTGGACTTGTTTTTCTTTTATATTGATCTACAAGCCAATCACACAGCAGAAATGTGCAACAATGGAAATTTAAAAGTGTGTTGATATTAGAGATTTTCGAATTTGTGTCCACCAAAAATTTATCATCCGAAAATATGTTAAGCCATTTAATGGACCCTCTAATTTTTGTGGCTTCAGTCATTTTTGGGATCCTCTTTTAAATCTGGAAGCATTAACAACTTATATTGAAATATATGTCGTTATTGTTTAATAATGAAAATAATTATCGAGATTGCATTTTTGCCATATCGTCCAGCCCTAAGTGTAAGGATAGCACTGTTAATGTAAGTCTAAAATTAGTATTAATTTAATCTGCCACCTGAACAATCCCAAGTCTGAAGGTTCACAAATAATGTAGGGTAGATGAAGTTCTCATTAAATTGAATGAAAACACAATATAAAACACATTTCTACTGAGGAAAGTCAGTTGTACTTCATTCAATGCGATGTATCCCTCACAAATACATGGATATAGGAAGCATGCAGAAACAAGTTCAAAAGGAAACACTCACTTGACTTTTTTAGGGGCATCGGTGGGTATAGGGGGTGCCGATGTGGACTTGCGCTTGCGTGGCCTTCCAGGTCCTCGACGAGCTGGACTGCGTGCGGTCTCTTCTTTCCTGTAAACACACAAACACGCACACACACACAGCCTGTCAATCACTCTAATTCACACTAATGATGTTGAATGGAACGAAACACTAAGCCATCTTAATTGTTAGAGTGGACTAGAGGAAAGACTTAAGCACAGCTCAGGCTTATGCAAAGAGGGCTCAGCACACACTGGGTGGTCTCAGCAGAGCGTTGCGAGGGGACTAGAGAAAGACTGAGAGTGTGTGCGTGCTAAAAGATCGAAGAGAGAGTTCGATCTATCCATGCATGTGCGCAAAAGGCTTTTGAAAGGTGTGCAGAGTGCATTTCTATGTGGAGGGTGTGTATTTGTGAAAGTGGTCTGCGGTTTGCTCACTGGTGGTCATGTTTTCTCTGTAGCTTGGCCAGCTCCCTCTGTTTTTCCTTGTAGCGCCGCTGCAGTTCTGCCAGCCGCACACGCATCGCTAGCTCCTCCTGGTCCAGCGTTTCCATGGTAGCCTTAACAGGACACACCTACACATGGAACAAATAATCTCAGCTAACAGCGTCTAAATGCCTGTCAGCACTGTGTCATTCTGGCTGATCTGCTTTTTTTATTGAAGAGCACAGTCGGAGATATGTTAAATAATGTTCACAATACTCTTTTCCATACACTGAAAGCATTTATTTGCTTTCTGAAAATGTCTGAACAACACCAATAGTATTTTTTTACTGATTAATACGGTGTAAAAAAATGTTACAGTAAAAAATTTTCCCTTTTACACTAAAATATTGCTAAATTTATACTTTTTAAAAGTGAATAAATGGTTTTGCACAGTTTACAGTGAAACAAGCGAATTGATCAATCCCATATCTAATTATGGTCTTTGTACTGCTGCATTTACTGCTTATTGAAACACTGAAAACACTGGATCATAAGTTGCTGTGTTTGTGTTTTGCCAAGTCATAGTACAATTTGGTTTTATTTCAGTTAAACCTGGAGCTTTAAATTGACATCATGTATTTTGAGCAAAATATTTATGTTACAGCTTTATTCCAAATTGAATTAAATAAATTTATTTCCTCAAAATTCTACACACAATATCGCCCATAATGACAATGTAAAAAAAATATTTATTTAAATTGTTGCAAATTTATTAAAAATAAAAAACCTAAAAAAGAGGGGAGAGAGGGATGAACTTTACTGAAGGACAACTATCTGTGCAGCAATCCACCAATCAGGCCTGTATGGTAGAGTGGCCAGATGGAAGCCCCTCCCCACCTGGAATTTGCCAAAAGCATCTGAAGGAGTCTCAGACCATAAGAAACAAAATTCTTAAATATTAACTTGAATGCCAGGCGTTTCGTTTGGAAAAAAAACAGGCACCACTCATCACCAGGCTAATATCATCCCTACAGTGTAGCGTGGTGGTGGCAGCATCATGCTGTGGGGATGTTTTTCAGCAGCAGGAACTGGAAGACTAGTCAGGATAGAGGGAAAAATGAATGCAGCAATGCATGAATGAGACATCCTGAATAAAAACTTGCATTAGAGTGCTCTTAACCTCAGACTGGGGCGACGGTTCATTTACCAGCAGGACAATGACCCAAAGCACACTGCCAAAATCTTAATGGAGCGGCTTCACAACAACTCGGTGAATGTCCTTGAGTTGCCCAGCCAGAGCCCAGACCTAAATCCTATTGAACATCTCTGGAGAGATCTGAAAATGGCTGTACACCGTCGCTTGTCATCCAACCTGATAGAGCTTGAGAGGTACTGCAAAGAGGAATGGGCAAAAATTCCCAAAGACAGGTGTGCCAAGCCTGTGGCATCATATTTAAAAAGACTTGAGGCTGTAGTTATGATGCCAAAGGTGCATCATTAACGTTTTGAGCAAAGGCTGTGAATACTTACGTACATGTGATTTTTCTTTTTTTTCTTTTTCTTTTTATAAATTTGCAACAATTTTAAAAACTTTTTTTTTCACTTTGTCATTATGGGTTATTGTGTGTAGAATTTTGAGGAAATAAATGAAATTAATCCATTTTGGAATAAGGCTGTAACATAAAAAAAATGTGGAAAAAGTGAAGCCCTATGAATCCTTTCCATGTGCACTGAACAGGCATGGCTACATATACAGTATAAATGAAAATGAGCTAAGTATACCGGTTCAGAGCGAGGCGTCCACTTGCATTTCTTGCGCAGATTGAGTATTCTGCGAAGAGGTGGGGTTGAGTCTGCTGGTATAGGCGGAGCCAGCTCCAAGGCCCGGGCGGCAGCTAAGGTTGCCAAACTTTGGAGATCAAAGGTCAACATGTCGTCATCTGCACAGAATAAGAAGAAATTAAGACAATAAAAGATACATCACATCATCTCCTCTTGCATAAGGTATATGCACAGCTAGTGTTTCTTCCCATACCAATAAACTTCCAGTGAATGGTTATTGTGACTTTTTTCTATTTATTACGGTTCCTATTCCTGTTCCTGTTCCTTTTACAGCATCCATGTTGTAATGTAAAATGTAATCAGTTAAACAGATTTTAGCATTGATTTGGCTGTTCAAGCGTTAAACGAGATAAAAAAGCCGTTTACATGTATGTGCCCATCAGGATCAGCAGGCTAGCGCTAAAGCTTTATTGAAAATACTGGGGTAAATAAATGTTTTTATTTTAAAGATATGAGAGGGAAATTTAATTAAATGCAGTGCATTCTTGTACATTCGGAGACACACTTTATATCATATATCAATCAGGCAGTGAAGAAAACAGACCTTAAACGAATTGATTTTGTAACTACATACAGTTCATGAGAAGTGTTTGACCCAGAATACTTTTTTTCATAATAACATTTTCATGTCTTTCTGCATACATCTGCATATACACTATTACAATAGTAGAAGCAAAAGTTACAGGAAGATATCTGTCTAAGGATATCCAATCCTGATTGGACAAGGATGTCCAATCCTGTTCCTCAAAGTCTAACTTCCTGCAGAATTTGGCTCCAACAAGCAACCCTGGGAGTTTCTAATAATCCTCAAGATCCTGATTAACTGGTGCAGATGTGTTTAATGAGATTTAAAGCAGATCTGAAGTTGATTTCAAAACAAAGCACAAACTCCAAGGTGCAATTATTAAAGCGATAATCACTCAAAAACGAATTTTCAATCATTATATACAAACAGTATATTTCTGTTATTCCAAAATTGTGACTTTCTTTGTACTGCAGTACACAATATGATTTTTTTTGGAAAAGAGATTTCAGAATTTTGTTTTCTTTTGTCTTCTGCAGAAGAAAAAACAGAAGTAAATTATAACCGCATCTCAATGAACTAAATATATGTATATATAAATTATATAAAGGGTGACATGGTGGCTCTTTTGTTAGCACTGTCACCTCACAGAAAGAAGGTTGCTGGTTCAAGCCCCGGCTGGGTCAGTCAGCGTTTCTGTGTGGTGTTTCTTGCATGTTTTCTCCGTTTTAGCATGGGTTTCCTCCGGGTGCTCCGATTTCCCCCACAGTCCAAAGACATGCGCTTTAGGTGAATTGAATAAATAGGCTGAATCGTATGTGTGTGAATGAGAGTGCATGGGTGTTTCCCAGTAATGGGTTGCAGCTGGAAGGGCATCCACTGCATAAAACATATGCTGGATAACTTGTTGGTTCATTCTGCTGTGGCCAAATTTGCATATTGGGTATACTCTGGGTAGTATGTGAATATTATTGTTGTCTGAGCTACAACAGGATGTGATCATGTTTTTCTGACCATTTTCAAATATGTTTTGTGTGCATTTAGCAGGAATCACCAGAGACAGATGTTATTAACAGATGCAAACAGAGGCCTGTGTCTCTCCATGTATATTCAAAAGTGACCTAGCAAAACAGACATCCAGTCTGTCCCAGAAGATGCGAGCGGAAAAACCTGTAAAGGCGCAAAAAAAAAGGAGAGTGGAAGAAAGAGAGAGAGAGACAGAGAGAGAGAGAGAAAGAGGAAAGCCTCAAACGGTACAAAGCCGCCTCTAAGCACGCCGCTGTTTCCTGACAGCACTTTGTGCTTTCAGAGGCTGAATGAGCAATGATGATAGCTATTAACCAGAGAGCTTATCTCTGTACATGAGGCTTAGATGCCAGGAGCCATGTTACAGAGAGAAAGAGAGAGAGCGAGGGAGAGGGAGAGATGAAGAAGGGCGAATTCTCAACATTTATCACTGTCATTAGGGCAGGCCACATGCTCAGTCTCCACTCAGCCAATGAGGCTTGAATATTCATGACAGCCAGAGCTGGCCTGGGGATACTGAGAAGACTGCATGAGTGTGTATGTGTGAGTGTCTGTGTCTGTGTTAGCGGGCGGCCGTGGCTCGCTATTTTGTTGCGTCATGGCAAGGCAGGGGCACAGTATGCGATCGGCGAGTAGAGAGACTGAATAGAGGGGAAAATGGGAGGCAGGGAGGGGAGAGAGGCAATAAGAAGTAAAGTGTTTATTGAGCTATCTATTTATTCGCAAACATCCCCTCATTACTAACATGGAAAGAATCCAATTTTCTCCTCCAAGGGGATAGCGCGGTGCACGAGCAGACCTGCGCGCAGAGGCCAGAGAGCAGGAGATCAAAACCCAAAGAGAGGACAGGGGAAGAGGAGGGAGAAAATGATGAATCTTAGAAAAAAATGTCAGATCTCATTCACCACAAATTTAAAAGGATAAATTATCATATATATATATATATATATATATATATATATATATATATATATATATATATATATATATATATATATATATATATATATATATATATATATATATATATATATATATATATATACATATTTTTTTAATAAAGCCTATTTTGGGGATCATTATAGGTTTTAAATTACTTTTAACTTTAACACAAAGCGCTTATATCACGAAAAGCTGAAAACACAGCAAGATGTAACAGTCGGAGGCACCCGTCTAGCACATCTACAAAAATGACTTGTGCGAACAAAGTAAGAGTTTCCTTTTGCTCTAACATTTTGCTATATACTTCTCCGCATTACTCTCAAAGGTAATTCTCATTATAAACGATGACATAAAAATTGCTGTATATATGTGCTATAGTTTAAGTGTATACACACACACACACACACACACACACACACACACACACACACACATATATATATATATATATATATATATATATATATATATATATATATATATATATATATATATATATATATATATAATTTTATTAATAACTCATTTCTAATAACTGATTTATTTTATCCTTGCCACGGTGGCAGTACAGAATACTTGACTAGATATTTTTCAAGACACTTCTATACAGCTTAAAGTGACATTTAAAGGCTTAACTAGGTTACTTAGGTTTACTAGCCAGGTTAGGGTAATTAGGCAAGTTATTGTATAACTGGTTTGTTCTGTAGACTATTGAAAAATAAATTGCCTAAAGGGGCTAATAATTTTGTCCATAAAATGGTATTTAAAAATTAAAAACTGCTTTTATTCTAGTCAAAATAAAACAAAAAAGATTTTCTCCAGAAGACAAAACATTATCAGACACACTGTGAAAATTTCCTGAATCTGTTAACCATCATTTGGGAAATAATGAAAAAAGAAAAAAAAAAATCAAAGGGAGGCTAATAATTCTGACTTTAACTGTACATACAGTGCTCAGGATAATTGAGTACACTCCATGTTGAAAATTTATACTTGAATCCATTTCTCCGTGAATTTAGGCAATGTATTTTGGTGCATTTAACAAAATAGATTTATTAAACAGATATATTTATTAAAATCATATTTTAGTCACCAAACCTACTTAGAAATTGAAAGATAATACAATTAAATTTAATCAAAATATTGAAAAAAAAATTTACAACCTACAAAATTTCAACTCAGTTTTTCCATTTTTTGCTTCTCTTGATTTTTCCTCTTTTTAATTTTTTAATATTTTGTCTATAACATATAAATGTGGCTGTACTAGTTTTTGGACCGTTATCGTAAGTAATTTTGTAAGATAAGCTCCAGATTTGGCTTCAGTTCTGACTGATCTAATGTATTTGCACAAATATAATATTGTATAGCTTCCTGTTGCAAATATGAATTTAAAAGAGAGATTTGTGAGGGACGTACTTATATATGCTGAGCACTGTATGTCAACTATTTTTAATTTCCATTAATATTAATTAAATACTTCAATTACTGAATATCCAGAGGAAATGAAGCTGCTAAACAGACCATTTCCCACATTCTGTCCATATCTACACACATTTCATATATATATAATCCTACCACAAAAAAATAATAGCGATTGGACCTTTTTAAGCACTTTTTTGGGCTGCATGACTTTATTACCATTGCTATGTAGTTCAACAATATCTCGTTGTTAATTTTGACAATGACAATAAATTTACAATCAAATGTGATGGAGAATTTACTCCTACACCTATTTTACTCCTTTTTCAACATTTAAGTTAAGCCTTTTGTGTCTCCAGAATGGGTCTGTAAAGTTTTAGCTCAAAACACCCATCAGATTATTTACTATACCTTTAGAATATTGCAATTTTCAGCTCTCAGCATCCTGTAGCTGTTTTTATTGCCTGTGCCTTTAATGCTAGTTCTCCACACCCACTGTTTCTACGTGCCTGTCTGAGTGTGCCTAAATCTACGGCATCGTCAGATAAACAGCACAGTGACAGAAATGAAGGAAGCAGATCTTATATAACAATTGTGAGAAATACTAGAGTAAGAACTTTCCCAATGATTATTTGATGTATTTGTTGTGGAGTTAATTCAAGTCTTTCGATAAGTCACACACAATGTCATTACAAAGTTCATGCACACAAACACAGACACACACACACTATCCACTGCTGTATTGACATCCTTTATGTTAATGTACAAAATAAATCTGATTTAACGCCCACAATCCGGGATTAAATCGTCTTCTTTTATAATTGTACTTACACACGGCTGTTGTAATGAAGTAAAGATGAAATCGATGTAATTTGAATAGTTTTAAACTTGTAAAATTCAGTCTTGATCACATTTGATGATGATTGATGATCACAGATCGCTGAACAGATCTTTTAATCCTGATTGCTTTGCGCATGTCCTGTCTTGTTGATATGATTATACGCATTACTACAGAGACATGTTAATATGCGACTGACAATCAATTCGGTGGGTGGAGAAACCACACTTCTACTCATCACACATCACTCCAATATAAATGTGGACACACTTTACCTACACACAGTTCTGTCCAAACAGCTTACAAAAGATGATTTACATCATAGATGATCTTTAATTATAAATATTATTTTATTAAAAAATATTATGAATAAAATAAATTCTAAAATAGGCTTGATTTCTTCAAATAATTATGAGGCTAAATATGTGGCCTGGACATATGCTTAAAAAAGGGTGGGGGATGTGAATGACAGGTTGTACCTGCTTTAAAAGGAATTATAACTGCATGAAGAAAATCTCTCAACTGAAACAGAAAGTGAGTAAGAAAAGTGAAGAAAACGAAAAAAAAAGAAAGAAAGAAAGCTGAGCAAGACTGGATTATGGTGGTCTGGGAGGGTCTTCAGTTTCCCACCTGGCTGAAATCATTGTGCCACTTTTAGCCCTGTGGTGGTCTTTTTGAAATCGATGCCCATCGCCCCTGCTGTAATGAGAGCGGTGGGGACTGGAGCCATGGAACGGCAACATGGATAGAGTGATAAAATGAAAACAAGACGTGCAAGAGGGATGGAAAGCTGAGGCTTAAAAAAGAAATGAAAATGAGAGAGGGAAGGAGAGAAGAGAGATAACGCTCTCTGAGAGCATTTAAGAGACATCTGAGGAAAAAAAGAGCGGTAACAGTGGTTTCACTGACCAATCAATAACAACTACCAACAATACTTCAAAGAACCTCTCAAAATCTATATAATTTTATCACGTTATTTGTCCGTACTTCACAATGCCCAGAACACCGCAAGGAATGTTAGCAGAGCACCCGAGACGTCTGCCATAGATAAGGATGCTTGAAATCAAATCTGTAAATCACTGAAGAGTAAACCCAATCACATATGAAATCTTTAGCTGGCGAGAGACCGGGCCCTGACAGCCCGCGTGGCCACCTCACCTCCAGTTCTTTAATAATTCAACGGCGGGTGTGTTTATTGATGACTTCTCCCCCGCTGCAAAGAGCTTCATCATATTCTCTTATTAGTCCCTTTAGTGCAGCTTGCTTAGACAAGAATTACACAGCAGATTACATCCCTATAATAATATGGGTGGAAAATGCGCACACTCACACACGCATACAGTTAAAAGGACGCACAGCGCCAAATGCGGTTGGACTTTTTTTTTCCTGTGCAGTGCGAGTGTTGGGGATTTCTCAGCTGCTAGAGAATGCTGGCGTAAATAAAAACATCCTTTGGCAGGGAGACCCTAAACGGTCCCTGGAAAAGCAACAAGCCTTTACAACAGCACTCACAACAATGGGGCCTAATTAGCCGACAAAAACACTGTCGTCCTGAGAGGAAAAAGATCAGCTGTTTTTACTATTTCATCAACTTCGCACTGAGGGACTCTGAGAGCTGTGGGAAAGCGCTGGGGCTTTTTTCCATCTAAAATGAGGCTTATAAAAGTGATCAAACAGGTTTGAGGAGCAGGGGCAGGGGAGCCGTCCCTCAGGAAGAGTGAGTGGACACAGTCCAATACGGCAGACCCGGGGGGAACTAGCTATCATTAGAGCTGCCTTTTAAGACAGGCTAAAGCCCTTTAAAAACACAGCCCCCTCCTCAGTGCTCCATCTTAGTCTCTCCCACAGGAAGTGCTGAGCCCCAAAAGGCCGAGAAGCATTTGATCTGTAGGCAGGAAAAGAAGGCAGAAGCACAAGCTAGCACACAGTCGAGTGAGAGTGTGTGTGTGCGTGTGTTCCAATGAAAGTGGAAAGCTGGACGGTCAGCTGAGAGTTAGCGTTTGTGTGTATTTCGGTGTGTGTCTGCACACATTGTCAGGATGGCGGTATTGGGGAGGTGGTGGGGGAGCTTTGTTATCTTTCCTTCACACAAAGCCTGGAGATCTGGTTGGACTGAAAACCCTATTTTTTGCACCTCTTTTCATGCTGGAAAAAAAAAATGAAAGCCTCCGTCACAGTCTTCCCCTGTTGCCTGTATCACAGAGCTACAAGACCGCTCATGCAAATCACTGATGAGGAATTAAATTGTGTATGATTGGCTGTGCTTTCGATTGTGAAAGAACAGAATGGCCATATCTCTGGCCCTTTTTAACTACCTTTTGTAAACCTGTTGGTGCTGGAAATGCTACAGGATGGACAGCCTTCTGAACCTGTGGGAGTTGATGAGGTGCATGTTGGGAAGGATGAAACTAAATGAAATTGGGAAACAATTAAAGGTGCAGAAGGTGATTGTCTTCAGAAACATTTTTTGTTGCGCTGGTTAAAATTCTCTTTACATTCCACTAGCACTGATCGAAGCAAATGATCTAAATGTATTTACATGCATTTTCATATTTTGGGTAAGGCATACGACTAAAAAAGATCATCCAATTAAAATGTGTAACGATTCCCATGATTCTGATATGTAGCCCAAACTGTCTGTCAACAAATGTAGATTTGTACATGTGCGCACCCGTTGATGTAGATCTGCTGTTTGCTTTCGGCAGATTTTGTTGTTTTACGAATGGGTTTTATGTACAGTAGTGTTGTTCAGCCACTGAAATCTTCCGTCGAATGGTCGATGTGACTATTTTCAATTTCATAAGGGACCTTTTACAGCATTAATAATGTAGATTTTCCTTTAGTTTAACAACAGAACATCAGTGAATAGCGCTATTCCGCCTAGCTTGCTTTACTGAGCTGAAGTTGGTTTTATATTGACATTGGTTCATTTTTTAACAATAACTGTAACGCGCTCCCTATATTGTTCACAATGCTACTCTGAATATTCGGTCTGAAATATCTTGTAAGTATGGCTTTGTAATAAGTGTAATTCCTGCAGTTTACTGGCCAAGCACCATAGTCCCTTTAGGACAAAGCATGTGAGAGAGTAAGACCAGTGATCCTTGCATGCATGAAATATTGCACATCATGACAAGTTTTGCTTGCTACTAAGGGTGTCACGATCCTCCAAATCCTCGATTCGATTACATTTTCGATTCTAAAGTCATGATTTGATTCGATTTTCGATTATGAATAATTAATTCATTAATGACCAATTAATTATTTGTAGCCTACCGTTTAAACTACCTGACCTGCATGGTCTTTGTTTTACCCATAAACAAATCATACAGTAAATGAATAAAGGCAAGATACACACATAATTACTACCTGTCAATCACTTTTGTCTGCGGGACTCGTGAATAGGCAGTGATCTGTGTCGTTATATTGGCGTCGGTAAAAAAGACGCACAACCAACAGGAACCAGTCAACAGTATCTGAGGTGTTCGCTAAAATGACTAAGTACAAGTGAGTGAAAGATTGAAGCAGTCCTCTGACTGCCTGGACCTGCTGTCTCGAGCGCATGGCTGTGTGTGCGTCTGTGTCTGTGTTATCACGTGATGTGCATTTTCAGAGGTAGAGAGGAAGGATGGCTCATAAAGTGCACATTCGTGATGTCAGGAGGCATGGTTTTGGACAGCAGGGGAGGGACTGTGTTTTCAAATCTATTATGCTAAACGGTAAGCATTATGGCAGAAAACATACTGCACCTTCAAGGCTCCCTAAAAGATTTAAAATAAATAAATTGGAGGATCGCAAATAATGTCTCTAACATGTGATGGGCTTAAAACCTGCCACTTTCAAATAACTTGCATTCAGTTCTGCCACCATCCAATCCAAATAACAATAAGAAAGGAAACAAGATGCATGTAACCATAACCCTGCCACTTTTGATCAGCTAGAACATTAATAAATGTGCAAACAAAAATATACAGTACAGGGCAACTTAACCCTTTCATTAACCTTTTTGCACAATATGAACCTCATTATTATCCTATATCAGTTACAAAATCTGGAAAATCATTGTACACTTGCATAGAGATTAAAAAACGAGTAACAATTAAGAATTGAACAATGAACAGTCCATATTCACAATTCTGATAATCTCAGTACTGTGTGCACGTGTATGCTTGTCCTTACCGTTCTCTCCTGTGTTGTTCCTCTGCTGTTGGGATTGTTCCAACTCTGCCAGTTCACTCAGTAATTCTATGCCATAATTAGGTGCCACTGCATTCCCCGACACTGGTACAGACATTGCCATGCGTGCATCTCGTGTAGCACATAGTGCTGCTGCGATGAGCAGCTCCAAACTCCATATGCAGCTCCCAGGGTACTGATTCCCCAGATCAGAGGGCACAGGGCAGGGGGACAAAGGTGGAGTGGATGAGTTAGTGGGAGGTGTGCACCCATCCTCAACAGTCCTGTCTAGGTCATGTTTGGTAGGCTCCACAGACTGTAAATTCTGTGTGGTGGTCAAGGGAGCTATCATGGGAACTTGTAGGTCCATATCCCGCTCATTGTTTTCTTCAGCTGGTGCTGGGCTAACTATTCCACATGTTTGGCTGTTGGGTATCGCGGTTGCTTTGTCTGAAAACGGCTCTGCGACAGAGGTGTCAGAGGTGGGGCAAAGAGAAGTTTGGGAAAGAGTGGCATCCACCTGCCCTTCATCCACCTGTCCATCTTCTTCTATCACTCCACCCTCCTCCTCTACATCCTCTATTTCCTTGGATATTCTAATGGGAGAGCCGACTCCAGTGTGGCACACAGGCTCCTCCCCTTTGGGTGAAAGTGGGTGTGGCCGGGGTGCAGGTTCAGCAGGTTCTGCTTGCTCCGCCTCCAAGTCTGCATGCTCAGCCAATTGGACTTCTTGAGGGGAGGGTCCACCCTTGTAACCCATGGCAATGGCAGGGTAAGTGTAGCCAGGAGGGAGATCTACAAGACAAAAATGAGAATAAAACTGATTGAGTGTTTCCATAAACATTGATGTTGGTTTGGGCTCCTCAACCTTGTTTGAAGTCACTCTATTACAAGCATAAAGATTTAACTGCTCCTGAAACACACTTCAGCGCACAGCGAACCAGCAAGCCATTACCATTCATTTGTAATACACATCACAATATGACCTTGTCAGTTAAGGGGCACGGCCCCCTGCCGCTGAAGTGCAGAGAAGGGTGATATATATGCTGTATACAGAAGCATTAGCGACAGTGTGTACCATTCGCTCCGTTTATCTAGTATAACTCACACTCATAATGGAGCCGGCGCCATAAAGGCTATGGCACAGGCATGAGCGAATTTTCCATGAATATTGAATTATGTTCAAGTTGTTATGGATGCAGTGTGTGTGAGAGAGAAAGAGTGCATGGAGGAATGTTTGTGTATAAATTAGTCTTTAAGTGAAAGTGTGTATTTGTCTCGTCTGGCACACGAGTGCAAACAATTGGACAGGGAACATTGCGTGAATGAAAGAGCAAGTACGTGTGAGTGTATATGAGATCTACAGTGTTGCTCGGTATATTGATGACAGCATGGTGTCTTGGTGTGATTGCACAGCCAGTCCTGTCACCTCAGCATTGTGTTATTGATGGTATCCATCCGCCAGATGAATGCGTATCCCTCCGCCAGCCAGCACTCAAGGACCTCTGAAGGATAAGAGAGGCCCTGTCTGCTGTCTCGCTGACCTCCCTACTGTTTCCTGTCTGTCTCTATCGCACCTACCTTGTATGGCGGGCCACTCCCCACAGCATCTGTGCTTTCTTGCACATTCAAATGTGTCACAAATGGATACAATAGTGTAAAGACACAAATACAAAGTGAAAAGTCAGTGCTTGCACTTCTATTCACATAACAGGATGATTGTCTTCAGTAATCAAAGGGCAACAAGTCCTTCAAAAGGCCCTGTGTATCTTATCTGCAACAAAATATCTCTCTCTTCTTTTGACTGTCCCTGTGGTCAGGGTCTTTTTCTATTCGGCCGTCTCCTCTTTTTTTCCTTCTCTCCTTCACTTCACTCCCTCTCCCCCAGGGGTTTGTGGAGCTAGACGCGATGGCAAGACCCTAACCTTGAGAATGAAATGAAATGTTCCAGCCTCTTTCCTCTAGTCGCTGTTTTTTATCCTGACGCAAATACGAGGGCATTGGGATAGGAAGCGAGCTAGATGAAAGCACTATTCTGGCTTTATTCTTTACTCTTTTCACCCTTTTTTAAAGAATTAATTATTGCTCCAAATAAACAAGTCCATTAAATTTTATAGTCGGACTCATGTAGAACACAAGCTATCATGAGTCCGACTTTAAAAAGTAATAGACTTATGATAACATAATATATGCCTTCAGTGATTTCCTGAAGATAAATACCAAAAAATAATGCAACTGGAATAACTAGAGCAGTCACCACTGTCGAGTTCATATGAAGTAAGAGATCGTGATGATATATGATGACGTGTGCAGGTCTTGCAGTGCTGTCCCATTTCTAGGGCTAAATTTTGAAGTCCTTCCCTTTGAGTAGAGGTACAAAAATATAATTGGGATTGGGCCTAAATAACATTTATGAATGGTGTCATTTTCCAACTCACCAGGCTCCAGTGATTGAGGGTAGTCCTGTGGTGGCTGGCCCTCACCCCTCTTGTCCTGGGACTCAGCAGGTTTTGGCAGGTGGTGGGGGGTGGAATGGGGGCTGAGCGCTGGGGAGCGAGGGGCAGCCACGGCCGGGCTGGGTTCAGGGCAGGGTGTGCAGGGCGTACTCTTGAGGTGGGACCGTGGGGCTGGTGAGCGACAGCAGGGTGAAAGACGAGAAGCACAGCCCCCAGGGGATGAGGAGGAGGGTGGAGGTTTAGGGGAAGGTCCAACGGAAAAAGGCTTGGTGTGTTTGGGTGCGTGGGGTTCAGATGGTCCCTCAACCAGATCGATCGGGGGATCTTCAGGTTTCCTCTGCAGAAACACAAGATATTTAAGAGACTACCAGCATACATTGTGAAGTCAAGCACTATGCATGTCAACATTATTCCTAGTTTTCACAACTGAAATGCAATAAATATGGACTTTAACATGGAGCTAGTTATGATTCAGTCGTCTCAGGTTTCTTACGTAAGGACATCCACCAGGGATGCAGTACAATGGGTGCTAATGATCCACTGTTCACTTGCATTCTGCTCTGCTTCTTTGTACAAAAGAAGTCAGATAAAAGCAGAAACCGGCCCCGTTCCTGAGAAGAATCCCACTCTTTCAAAATGTCCAACATTAAAATGCACTTTGAAAATGAAAGCTGGCCATTCTTTTGGCTAAAACTGCTATGAATTTCTGAGAGCAGGAATAACAGGCCTTTCGCAACCTCGGGCGTCCTGGGTAGGTCTGCTGAAAGACGCAGAGAAATAGCTGCTGGGAAATCACCTTGAGGTGTATGAGGAAGCAGGGCTAACCGTGTGTACAAATCCTCCTCCATGTGTTACCTGTGAGTGACTGTGTCTGTGCGCCAACTCCATAGCCTGTGCTGCACGGTGCTGCTGGTGCTGATGTTGCTGCAGCGCGTAGAGTTCCTGTTGCCGTAGAAACTGGGAGCGGGAATAGACTGCGGGATGCTGCATGTGTGAGGTGGGCCCTCGGGCTCCGTAAACAGGGGGCCACAGTCCCTGCTGCTCCATTACATCTACAGAGAGAAAGCGAGAGAGAGAAAGATACAGGAATGAGAAAAGTATGAACAAAGGTTTTTCTTTCGCCTCAAGGCAAGTCTCACTTATCGCTCTGAAGGCCTATTGATTTACGGCTATAAGATTCCACCCCTTTTCCGTCCCTCTTTTTTCACTCTCTTTTTTCTTTGCAAAAGTCATCCTCAGTCCCAAGGGTAAAAAACCCTCACATTTCCACATCTCTTTCCTCATCATGTTGTGCACTCAACCCGTGGGCAGAGAGTGAATGCAAACTTCCTTTTATCATCGTCTGCCCCATGCACTCACAGCTCGTCTGGCCATACCTCAGTGGATTAACGCAAAACGATGGTCACCAGTGAGCTCACCAGCTACACTAGCCTGATCTCTGGCTCATGAAAGCCGCAGTGCCAGTCAAGACGATTCAGCGCTGCTGTCTCAAACTGTCACATGAATGTGGCTCCCCTGACAAGACCTTCCTGACAGCCTGCTGAGAACGGCCAAGAGGGGTCCACTCCCAAATGGCTCACTCATTCACGAGAGCATGCGCTTGGTTATTAAGCCTGTAATAAGGGTTAGGTGATGGGTGTTGGCCTTAAAAAGGAGCACAGATGTTATACCCAGGGACAGACTTTTGAGGAGGGGAGACAGACACAGAAGCTTTAAGGTCACCTGTTGTCCTGGTAGAGCCCACAGGCCATCTGATACATACTGCATGCAAATAGCAAACTAAAAATGCCAACCAGAATGGTTAAAAGTTCTTCATCGTGTACATACTACTTCTACCTGTGCTTGTCATTTACTGATACAGTGTAAACTATTACACATAACTTATTGGACAAAAGTTAAACTGTCTAAAATAAACCCAGAAATTGATCTTATTTGTGACAGATGCCGACCAGATCCAGCTAAACTTAATCATACGTTTTGGCTTTGTCCAGAGTTGATTTCTTATTGGAAGTCAATTTTTAAATCAATCTCTAATGTTTTTCTTCTAAAAGTTGAACCAATGTCTTTTAGTGGCACTGTTTGGACTTAATCCTACAAATTTATCGCTGACATCTTTGCAGTCAAGTGTATTAGGCGTTTGCTTAATAATTGCGAAAAGAATTATACTACTGAACTGGAAAAAGCCTTCTTTGCCCAGCTACTTTCATTGGATGTTTGACCTGTTTATTCAAATAGAGAAAACTAGATATACAATAATGGCCAAACAGAAGATTTCTATACAGTTTGTTAACCTTTTCTGTTGTATTTTTTAAAAATTGCCTTATTTATTTAATGTAACTCGTCTTACATATCTAACCCTGTCTGTATCCGTCTTTTTTCTTGCTTTTGAATGATAAAAACTTGTCTAAGAGTGCATTAGAAAAAGAAATTGTCTGATATCTGACATTTAGCAGTAAAGGTATACTTATGTGTCATTTTTATTATTTTTAGTTTTTTATTTACTTTACTTATTTGTTATTGTTTTTTGTTTGTTTGCTTGGTTTTTCTTTTTTATTGTTGTTTTTGTTTATTTTCTTTATTTTCCTTGGAGTGTGGTTCAGAGAGTAAGGAATGTGTTTAATTACCGTCTAATATTTTTTTCTTTAATATTGTGAAATTAATGTATTATGGTTTGTCTTTCACTCACTTCTAATATGTCTCTGATTGAAAACACAATATAAAAGAGTTAAACTAAAATTGCCAACATTATGACTGGCTTATGCTAAATAAATGGAAACAAAGTTGAGTTTACAAGATACTGGCTTGAATCAGTGGGCACTTATGTTCTGGATGTTTAGGGCAACATGAATAACAGAATTAAGGAAAGTTATTGGAATTTGACTGGAGTGTTTTAAAAAAGACAATTTGGTCATCATTTACTTTACATTATAGTTTTTCGAACTGTTATAATATACTTTTCTTGAACACAAAGTAGGGAATTTTTTTAAATGCCAGATCATGCCAGAATTAACTGCTTTAGGTGAGTTACTCCAACATAAAAGTGCTGAATTGTGGACCACACATTTCGCTTCAAGTGAAAGTCTGCCTATGTGTGACTGCGCATCTCAGATGCACTTTTGTGCCATTTATTCACTAAGCGAGCAGGATATTTGAAAGGAGTCGGTCATTTCTGAAACAAGCTGATCAGATGGGAAGGACGAAGGCAGGGGGAGAAAGAGGGAGAGAGTGTAGAGGGATGAAGCGCAGCTGTGCAAAGCACTTAGTCTCAGCCTTGAGCCTCAGCCCACAGAAATTTCAACACAATATGTTTTTCTTTCAGCCATTTGGTTTTGCATGCTGCATATTCTCCGCCCCTCCTTCCCTGATGTATGGCAAGGACCTTTGTTTGGGAAAGATTACTGGGACAGGGTTATGTTTCCCTAGGGAGGGATCCAATGGATGCACTTCCCTTCTTTGTTGCGGAAAGGGGAGTGTGACGCTAAGGAGCAGAGAGCTAATTAAATTTCACAGCCAGTGTGGGGAGGAGGAATGCCGTACAGAGGCATGCAGCACAGGACAGCGGAGCACAGCACAATACAGCAAAAAGCCACACAATGATGCACTGCACAGCAAGGCACAGTATAATAGGGTGGAAAGTCATACAGAGATGCACAACAAATCAAAGCACAAATCCCAGAACTGTGCAGACACGTTAGCACAGCCGGCCACAGCGTGGCATGACAAGGCACAGTGCAATAGAGTTTAAAACCATTAAAGGGATGCTAAGCATACCACATCCTAACCTTTCTCAGGCAGCATGGCACACCAGAGAATGACACAACCTCCATCACGAGCTGATTTTAAAAATTCATTTAGTTTAAAGTAACTCAATGTACAGGTAGAATAGGGATACAACTCACTTTGCATTGATGGCTCTTTACTGCCTACTGTAAGTTGCTCTAAACGGTGATAAAGCAAAAATCAATCATTTTAAAAAGTACAATGTACATTAATACTTAAAGTATATGTCAAAAAAATAATAATAATTGAGAGATTAAATAACTATTAATTTACTAATTGTAAAGACAATCCTTGAGCATTAGAGAATGGCCAAGTAAAAAAAGTAAATAACAGAAAATTGTGCATCCTTACCAGGTAGTTATTGAAAAGTAAAAAAAAAAAGATCTGCGCAAAACGAATAAAAGAGAACAAAACCTTTTCATCCCTAAATTGTTATTTTTCCCCAGCACCCCTTCACCTTCCACGTTGACGCAAAAGAGACAAACTCCTAAAAGCCCACCTGGGCCAATGCTGCTGCTGTGCGAACACTAACGTATTCATACAAATTTAATCTAAACCAACAGACCCTGAAACGTACACCCACACAGTGACTTTAGATCTCCATTTTTCTCTCACTCGCGCATGCTTATCTATGCATGCGCCCCCCTCACCCCCACACACACTCAAAGTCAAATACGCAAGCTATCTACTTGAAATGATAATTTGTTTAAACAGTTTGAATAATTCCACTTTGCGCATTCAGAGTGTGCATTAGGGCCGCTTGTGAAACTGTTCCCATTAAGTCCATACTACAATGTGCTGTAAATGCCTGCTTGGCTTAGTGAAGCGTTTCACAATAATGATTACAGAATGATACAGGGGCAGAAGGGGATGAGATGAAACCGTGCAGTGGGGGATGGGACATTGGACCCAAGAGGAAGGAATTTAGTGTTGAATTTTGAAACCGAACCAACGGATATGGATTCAATTGATGTTACTGTCTGGCTGTTAAAAGTAAAGTTCACCCACATAAAGAATTTCTATTTCACCATTGTGTGGGGCAAAATGCAATTTTACAATACAAGTCATTTTTTACCAAGGTGATGGGTGGCAGGGTGGGCCACTGGCTCTGTAGGCAATACCACCAGGGCGGCGGAGGGGTCCTGAGGCAGGGGCAAGACTGGCTGCAAGGGGCTTGGCATGGTTGTAGAGAAGCCTGGGGTCAAGTTCTGGTGCAATGCTGCATGACTGAGACCTGAACAGAGACATTAAGATTTTGAGTTATGTTTCAATACTAATGACCACTTCATTGATTATTAATTAAACTACTTCTAATTAAAATATACATGCAGAAACTCAAAGTACACTGTAATCTAACACCATCAAATTAGCAAAACAATTTGGCATTTGCTTACCATAAGAGTGTCCCATCCAAAGGGAGGGACTTCCTGTCCGAGGCATCCAGTGATGATGGGTGGGGTGGGCGTGAGCAGATGGCTCAGTGCCTAATTGGCTACCGCCTGGCACAATAAGGTGTGAGGTCAAATCTCCATGGCAACTACTGGAGGGGTGGATTCTGGCAAACTCAACTCTGTCTTTGTTTTCCCTGAGGGAAGGCCATCAGAATGGCACAGTGTTACTCTCCAAGGCAATAAAACTACAGTGCAGTATCCTAAAGTTGGACTTTTTTCATAGAAACAACTGACTGTGGAAAAAAACATGAATTCAACTGGAAACTAACAGCCATACCTGAGGAGGAGTTCTCTCTCTCTGTCAAATGGAGACAGTCCAAGCTGTTCCTCACAAACTCTTTTCCTCTCTTCATCCATCTCCCGCTCCAGCGGGTACATTGGGTGTCCAATACCTAACAGAGAACAGGTCAGGACCACAATCTGGACAACCACCACTATTTTGTATGGTCACTCCATGACAAAACTCAGTGTCTAAAAATGGGAACTACCCATCTCACTGCAGATTTGATCAGATTATATTTTGATGCACTGTATGTGATGTGAAAACAGTTTTTATAAATGAACATTTTTCACAATTTTTTGTTATTTTTCTTAAGATACCATTTAAATTCCACACCATAGAAAGTTATCACAGGAACCAAAGGCACATTTATAAAACATCCTGCTGTCTCTCTATCACTGTGCCCTGCCTGAAAAAGCAGCATTTACAGGTATCTAAAACAGTCAATGTGTTATAACTAGACAATATCCACTGGACGATAGCCATAGTGATTTAAACTGCTAATTGTCATCCTACATTTGCACAATCTTGGCATGTTTTTTCTTTTTTTTTGAGAGAGAGAGAGAAAATATTGTACACTGTGGTTTAATGAAGATATAAGAGCAATTTGGCAGTCAATGTAACACCTAAGACACTCAATCTGGCAAGGTTACTCCAACAAAATATCACTAGCTGACAAGTGATTTAGATTAACAACCGAAAACGTCTATTTGTGCCCATTCCCTTAATCACAAGTTATATTTTTACATATGAAGTTTCCAAAAGTTCATCAAGTACATCCAGTAAACTGAAAAATTATATATAGCTTGTTAGAATACACACTTGTACACACACACACACACACACACACACACACACACACACACACACACACACACACACACACACACACCAGACCTCCCATTGGGAGTCGCTTACCCTTCATGCTGGGCATCACTCTGCTATGGTGGCTGTGGGTGGGATGCCCGTCTGGCAGGCGGCACGGGGGCTCTCTCTGCCTGGCAACGGCCACTGCTATCCCTACAGGGGGCTGTCGCACCTCTCCCTCCCCCTGAGCTTCGCCTGAGTCCTTGCCCACCCGCTCTGAGCGCTCGTTCTCCCCAGATGACGAGGCTCTCCTGGGGGGCAGGGTCTGCTTTCCCTCCTGGAGAGCACAGCTCGAACCATTTCCACTTTTGTCGCTTCTTTCGTTCCTCTCACTTCTCTCCCCAGCTACTGCTCCCTGCTTGAGGCAGCCCAGACCACCAAATGGGCTCTTCTGAGTGAACAGCAGTGGTTGCTGGCTACTGTACTTCATCAGATTCCTCATGGCATTGCTTTCAGGTCCCTGAGGGCCCAGTGTGGCCTCCTGCGGGGCTGTTAGAGGGGGAAGAGGCCCTTGGTCCACACGTGAAGTCTGGGAAGCAGCACCCAAAGAGTTGTAAGCCTTGTGTGGTTCTTCATCTGGCCGAGGCTGGGGTCCTCGCACTTCCCAGGAGGGATGAGTTCCGGTCCGATTCCCGCCGTATCCTTGTGATGCTGACTCCATGTCCATTTTCCTCTTGTCTTGTGTGGTACTGTTAGGCTCCATCTCTGGACCCTGTCCACCAGTGCTAGCCCTGTGCTGCTGATGACGTATTCGTGCAACCCTCTGGCTGCTTTTCTGAGTACACTCAACCTCCGTGGCTCCTTTACCTTCGGACGATGCCCTGTTTGACGGACCTGAGTGAGAACAGTCCCGGAAAGGTGGAGTGCTGGCATAAATGCTACTCTTAGCTTGGTGGCCACCCTTCGTCCCCTGTGGCAGAGAGGGACGAAAGGCATCAGATTCCTCACTGCTGTCCAAGCTACATGAACGTGCTGAGTGGGTATGCTGATTCTGACTGTGCTGAACCTCGTTTGTGCGTAAATGGGGGCCGGGGGGCCAGTCTGGACTCTTGTCTGCTTTACCATATGCATGTTGCTGCTGGGAAGATTTTCTTTGGCAGCTATTCTGAGGCAGTAGGTTAGCTGCTCGACTTCCACTGCTACTCCTCTCAGGAGTTTTCGTTTCTTTCCCTGCACTGCCACCAACTGCAATCATACCACCTCCCACACCTCGACAGTGATGGTTCCCCAGCTGGAATGGTCCACTGATTTTATCTCCCAGTGGCCCCACAGAGGGCACAAAGGTGGGCCCTGTAACCTCAGAGTCTCTGCCAAGGCTCTTTTCCTGAGCAGTGGGCATGGTCAGTGGAGCAGGGGGAGGTGGACAAAAGAGCTCTGCATGGGGATGATGAGGATGGTGATGGTGTGGATGATTCGGATGCAGCCAGGATCCTCCCACTGCAGAGCCTAGGCCCAGAGGTGGGGGCATGGAGTAGGGCATTGGGTGGGCATGGCCCAGCATGGCACTGTGACGAAGGCAGTCTGAGGCTGGCTCGCTAATTCGCATTTCTCCACTGACCCCTTCCTTGCAACAGTGACTGTCTCCACTTGTCTGCCGGCCAGTCCCCAGACTGGAGGCTCCAGGACCCACACAACTGGGTAAAGAGCCCCTGGTGGCCGCCCCTGGATCAGAGCCATTCTGCGTCTTAGTGCTAAGCAGGCAGGAGCTAAGGTGCTTGGGGTCATCTTTGTGCCGAAAGTCATCTTCTAGGCCTTGGGGATGATGCTGTGGATGATGCTGGTGGTGGTGATGAAGGGTGGGAGGACCATGATGACGATCCTGCTTAGATTCTTGTTTACTCTTTTCTTTTTCTTTTCCTCCGGGTCCTACTCTTCGCTCCGCTACACCTGTCTCTTTGGAGCTCTTCTGGGAAACTGTGCTTCCAGGTTCCCTCTCACGACTGCAGGAGTCCAGCGGGTGGGCAGGAGCAGTTCTAGAAAGCGGTGGGAGGCTGTGATTTGCAGAGAGAAGGTGGGGCTGCGATGGGAGGCTTCGTAGATAGAAATCTAAGGAAAGAAATCAAATTTAGACATAGTTTTGCATGTCTAAGTTTTGTAGGCTGCTTGACAAAAGAAACTGAACCTCACTCACCTTTCTGAGTGTCATAGAAACGGTGCTGTCCATAAAGTACGCTGCTGTTGCCATGGTGATCCAGGGGGCTCATGGGCAGGAAGGTGGGGGCTAGACTCCCTGAAAAGCGGGGATACCCTGGGGCTGAGAGAGAGAGAGAGAGAGAATGGAGAGAGAACATTGTCAGGATAAACAAATGTAACAAAAGAGAGTGACAGTTTTGGCCTTTTGCTGTGGCTGGACTCAGGTTCATGAAGCCCTAAAGCACGGTACAACCTTTCCCAGAAACCCCTGCACAAACAAGTTCAGTTCTTTACCCGACATTTATGAGTAGCTTAACTAAACAAGAGCTTTCAGAACTTCTGTTTACAATAATTTAACACCTTGTTAGAAATATGTATGTTTTACATGTTTGTTTATGTAGAAACTTTTATTTCTTCCATTAACGGCGAAAGGCAAGAAAAGAAAAAAGGAGAAAAAAGAAGAAAATGTGGCATATGTATTTGTAAACAATGTAAACATTGTCACATTTAACATTATTATCTCTTGTTCAAATACATTATGAACAGCAGCAACACTAATTATTTTCTTTGCTCTCTATTTCCACCTGGGGATGCCCATCCCAAGGCCTTTAGAGATTGCGCAGCGCCACTTGATCAGATCCAAGACATACAGTATGAAGAGATGATTCAAACCATTCTAGGACTTCGAGGACAACACATACACTTAATATACAGGTACACTTCATTGAACACGTACACTTACACATTACCCTCTTTTGGAAGGACACTATACACCAGGGGTCACCAATCTCTGTCCTGGGGGGCCGGTGTCCCTGCAGGGTTCAGCTCCAACTTGCCTCAACTCACCTGCCTGGTTGTTTCAAGTATACCTAGTAAGACCTTGATTAGCTTGTTCAGGTGTGTTTGATTAGAGTTGTAGCTAAAATCTGCAGGACACCGGCCCTCCAGGAACAAGTTTGGTGATCCCTGCTATACACTATATAATTGCAGGTTAACTATCTTAATATATAATGTCCGCCCTATACACAACTGCTCAACTGTTCTGATTTTGATTGTAATGCAATAATAATCTGAAAGCCACCACACGTTCATTGCATGTCTGCATTGTCTTCTGAAGCGCAAGTTGAAGTGCAAGAAATTTGGCGACTTTTTTTTTTCTCTTTGACTGAAATGGAAACCTGTATTATTTACGATTCTTTTATACACTATTTCAGTTTTGCGCATTAATTTAACTGGCATTCTTGGATTGAAACATAGCTAATGACTCATTAACAAATGACACTACATAAAGACACAAACTAATACAAGATATTCTATTAACAGCTATGCCTTTACATCCCAAAGGCTCTAAGGGAGGTAAATGGCCTCACAGCTTGACTCTGCATCTTTAAGGATACTGAACTGTGTCCTGAGACAGTGAAGGCTACAGTATAGGGTGTATTTATGTGTAAACCAAGCACATGGCTGAAACCCAACCACAGAGCAGCAGAGGTCAATGGCCAGGCACACAGGGGTCACGCACTTAAGCCGCCCACAACACAGAGCTATTACAGCCATCTGTAGAGTGTGTGTGTGTGTGTGTGTGTGTGTGTGTGTGTGTGTGTGTGTGTGTGTGTGTGTGTGTGTGTGTGTTTCATTCTGCCAGTGAATTGGTAGTATAGAGTATCCTAGTCTTTTTAAGTGTGCGCTCCTGTGTTTGTGCATGCATTTGCTTGAGACATCCTGTCCTTGCACACAGTTTAATTGGACGCAGTTAAAAGTTTAACGGTCTGAGTCCAAAGTAAACAGCAGTCCATAATGCTCATCCTCTGCATTCCACAGAGCCATTGTCCCACAGCATACAAAACACACACAGACATTGTCATGACCCTGTCAGTCTTGACACAATAGAACGCTCTGAAAGAAAGCCAACCGGTATTAGGAATGCATCAAATATTGGTGTCATAACCAAACAAAGTCAGTCAGTATCGCCAACATCTTTTTTTATTTATGCCAAATTTAAGCAGCTATTTATGAGTAATCCCAAACTACTGACAGTATGAAGTTTAATTTCACTAAAACTGCTTTGAGAAACAGCTTGACTACACTGCAGACCAATTCCAGCATTATGAATGCGACTTTTGCAGTAAAAACTCAAAACATAAACTCACATATAAAGCATATGTTGACATCATATTCAAAACATCCGATTATATTTTCCAAAACATTTAACCACTGAGTAATGGGATCAGAAAAAATACCAATCTTTAATAGGAATGCAACCATTATAGATTTTGGTTGTACGATTATAGTCAGGAATAATCACAGTTTTAGTCAAATTTAAACTTTTAATGACCCTTTTAAGACGATTATGAATTAAATTTTATACTTATACAGTCCTGAACACTAATTATTATTATGGACGTGACATCTCTGCGTTATGGATGTGACAGATGTGAAATTGGCACTTGTTTGACATTGGTAAATCAAATATAATTGTTTCAAAACATTGTTGACTATGTTTAAAAAAACATTGTACAAGTCTACACAAAAAAACGTAGAAAGGGTTTAGCTATCTTTGTAAAAAATAATGACAAAATTGACCTCTGCACACATCAAGAAAGAATTTAAATACAGTAACAGACAGCAGAGGCCTAAATGAAACCTTTGTGAAACACATATATCAATAACGAGCAAGACGGCGTGCGTGAGAAAGAAAGAGTGTGAGTGTGATAGAGACAGAGCATATCATTTTGAGAGACAGATTATACCGTAGGAGAGACGGAGCATAAGTGTCTATGTAGGTACATGTGTGAGTGTGTCTGAAAAAAAGGAGAGAGAAAGATTGAGAGACAAAGAAGGAGGGGAAAGTTCTCCCCCTCTCCTGCCTCTCCTACTAATTGACACCAGTGGAGCGTCCTGCTGACAGTGACATCACAGGGGAGTCCAGATGTGTAATATCTAGCCTTCTGGCTGCACCTGTTTCCTACAGCCACAGAATTTCAATTTTATCCACACACACACATATGTGGTGCACACACACATGCGCATGCTCTTGTGGCATGTGCTGATACAGAAAGACACACACATTAGGTGTGTGCATGTGCTAGGAACAGAGAGACAGGGATATTGGATTAAAGGTAATAATGTTGTAAATAATGTTCAGTTTCTTTAACAGACCATTTTGCTTTCAATGTATCATGAGGAGCCTGTGGTGTTCATTTTATTTAGCTTGTATGTGGATTATTGATGTGATGTTGCATTTTCATAGACAAAATTGAATAAAATTTGTATTGACATTTAAAATGCAGTAAATAATTAAACATTTATTTGTCTTGCGTAAATCTCCTGTTATAAAAAGTGCAGTGTTATTACATTTTTTAATCAAATCCCAAAACTGTCATGTGGTGTCTCAAGCATAGTTCAATAAATTACCATTACATAAAAAATAAAATGTTAAAATATCAATTATTATTTTTTAATATATTAATTTTATAAAAATGTATATAAATAAACGCCTCAGGCCTAATATTAAGTAACTAATAAGTGTCTATTTTAGTAAATGACAATCTTTTTTTGTTCATATATTTTTAAAAACATGAACCTGACATTTTGTCACTGAAAATCCTGTCTTCTGGTGTGACATTATACGCTAATTTTAAACCGCCAATTCCACTGAAAACTTTAATTATTTGAAGGACCCCATTCAAGCAACACGGTAGCTCAGCACTGTGTTGTTAGCACTGTGGCCTCACAGCAAGAAGGTTGCTGGTTCGATCACTGACTGGATCAGTTGGCATTTCTGTGTGGAGTTTGCATGTTCTCCCTGTGTTGGCATGGGTAACAATAATAAGCTAAATTGGCCATAATGTATATGTGTGAATGAGTGTATGGATGTTTCCCAGTACTGGGTTGCAGCTAGAGGGGCATCCGCTGTGTAAAACATATTCTGAATAAGTTGGCGGTTCATTCCGTTGTGGCGACCCCTGATGAATAAAAGGACTATGCGAAGAAAAATTAATAAATGAAGGACCCCTTTCAAGATTGTGTGACTGAAGCCCCTTGTGAAACCTAATATGCACACAATTTGTTTTTACAAAACCACAATAAAATCCAACAGTCCAACAGATCATGAAAGAAAAAATATTACAATCTCAGATTACAATTTCAATCAAATGACTCGTATATTATAAGGAGTTGTTGTTTTTTCAATATTTTGTTTAACATTTATATGATTTAAAACATTGATGCAAATGACTAATAATAATAATAATAATGACAAAAAAAGATACAGAAGAGTTGTTTCTCTTTATTTTTGTTCATTAACACCACAGGACGTTTTTACGGTACAATTCAGTATGAACAAAAAAAAAACTGAAAGAATTGCTAACATTACAATATCACATAACAATATTTATATTTTATATTATATATTCATTCATTTTTCTTCGGCGTAGTCGCTTTATTCTTTAGGGGTTGCCACAGTGGAATGAACCGCCAACTATTCCAGCATATCATTTAAACAGCGGATGCCCTTCCAGTTGCAACTCAGAACTTGAAATCACCTAAACACTCTCACATTCACACACACACTCATACTCTATGGCCAATTTGGTTTATTTAATTCACCTATAGCGCATGTTTTTGGACTGTGGGGAAAACTAGAGCACCCGGAGAAAACCCACACGAACATAATTAATAGATGCCTCAGGCTAGTACATAAGAGTTATTTTCTTAGGACATTTTTACAGTAAAAGTCAGTAAAAAGAACAAAAAAAATTAAAGAATTGATTAAGTTATATTTATAATATTATAAATAATATATTATATATAAAGGCAACACTGTGGCGCAGTAGGTAGTGCTGTCGCCTCACAGCAAGAAGGTCGCTGGTTCGATCCTCGGCTCAGATGGCGTTTCTGTGTGGAGTTTGCATGTTCTCCCTGCATTTGTGTGGGTTTCCTCCGGTTGCTCCGGTTTCCCCATAGTCCAAAGACATGCGGTACAGATGAGGCTGGAAGGGCATCTGCTGCGTAAAAATGTGCTGGATAAGTTGGCGGTTCATTTCGCTGTGGTGACCCCAGATTAATAAAGGGACAAGAAAATGAATGAATATTATATAAATAATTTTCTCAAACATCAGATTTTAAACTACATAAATATGTCAATTTTCGTTTCTTCAAAAATGGTGATTTAACAACTACCCCCTATAAGTCTTGCATCTAAAAATGCAGATTTTCAATAAACTGTATTTTATGAATCACCATGCTTTCGGCTAAAACTCTTGGATGCCCTGAGAACTGACCCAAAACATGCGGAAATAAAAACTGAAGGACCAGACCAACATGGATGAGCCGAGGCCAGGGCAGAGAAGAGCAGAGCAGAGGAGGCAACGATCACCACAATCCCTCCCTTCCACAATTAATTTAAATGCCAACAATTAGAGCAGAGCGGCCCGGCAGTCTGAAAGCAATCACACTCTAATGATGAGCAATAAACGCAGTCCAGCGCAGACCATTACAGGCTGGAGAGACGAGACGCATGCACACACAGAACTAATCAAACACACTTATTGTAAACTACAGCTCCCCAGTCTGAATGAAAACTGTATTCATCTAAATGAAGAATGATGGAGCCACAGGAGCTCAGTGTGCCAGATCAAACTGAGATCGGGCTCAGGAGCCAAGACACTGTTTTTGTTCTGTAAGACTGAGAAGCAGTGAAAAGTACAGGTGGGGAGTGTTGGACAGTATCCCAAACAAAGTCAATGAGGATCTGTGGTTGTGTGTGTGTGTGTGTGTTGGAGAGGGAGGGAGAGAAGCAATGGAGCCACACAGAACTACCCTTTCAATCATACACTCACAGACATTAACACTGGCGAGCTGAGCACCAATGCTTCTTTTATGGAGATCATTTTCTCTTCAGTCTATGAGGAATTATCATCAAAATCTTCACTGCCATGTCATTCCTCACCTACCACCCTATTTCTCTCTAATATATGGGTCAAAGACGAGACGTCCCATTTTGGCGTCCACGTCAAATTAAATTTACCACCATCAAGTGCTTTTATATACTTACACAGAAAGCATATTAAGGGCGCGTATCTATTTTAACGTTCCAAATCGATTTTGTGAAAAAATGGATAAATGCAAGAGAAGTGATGTTACATTGACGTTCAATATATATTTATTTAATTATTCCTTTTGGCATTTTAAAGATAAACGGGTGGTTTGAAGCATAGTGACCATGTATAAAGATTTCAATGTCAATTCATTAAACAGAGTCAGTCAAATATCATGAAATAAATCATGTTCTAAATATGCCTGAAAATGTTTCGGTATATGGACTATCTTCCTAGTGTGATTTATAGCAAAAACCTTTGTAAAATATTTAGAATTTGAGAATCAATTTATTGTTGGGTATTATAAGTAACGATATCAATGACAGAAGAAAGAAAACAAAGTTGGATGATAATAACTACAGTCAATCTGTTCCAATCTCTAAGTAGTGTAACTCAATAGCCATTCCATGACACAGTCGTATAACTTTACATGCAGGGGACAATAAAGCGTATCAGATTACTGCCTGTCATGTTCATGACAAACTCAACACCAATGTAAAGCACAAAACCCACTGCACATAATGTGGCCTACTGTACAAGGGCAATGTAGTCACACACACAGCCCGCAAAATCCATAAGCAAAGTTTCCTGACAAAAGAAAAATGAGTGAAACGTGTTTTGTTTGTGTTTTGATTATCTATTTTATTACAGTTAATCAAATCACAAATAAAACATTTATTTATGTACAGTGCTCAGCATATATAAGTACACCCCTCCCACAAATCTATCTTTTAAATTCATATTTTTAATAGGAAGCTTTACAATATTATATTTGTGCATTTACATTAGATTAGTCAGTACTGAAGCCAAATCTGGAGCTTATCTTACAAAATAACTTAAGATAATGGTCCAAAAACTAGTACAGCCAAATTTATAAGTTATAGAAAAATACTTAATAAATATTTTAAAAAGACGAAAAATTAAGAGCAACAAAAAAAATGAAAAAACTGTGGACATTTTGTAGAGCGTAATTTTTTGTGCAATATTTTGCTTGAAATTAATTGTATTATCTAAATCATAACTTCTAAATATGTTTAGTGACTAAAATATTATTTTAATGAATAAATAATTAATAAAAATCTTTTTAATCAATCTGTTTTGTTTAAATTCACTAAAATACATGGCCTATATTTACTAAGAAATAGATAAAAATATTATTTTCAAAATGGGGTGTACTCAATTATGCTGAGCACTATGTATGATGTATTTATCTTGACTGACAATAAGTGATGTTTTATAAACAAATTTCGGGAGAAGCATGATCAGTTTTAACGAGGCTGAAACATTATTGACAATCATTCTATTATCCAATCAGCTTAAAACCAGACCCCTATGAATAGTCAAGCACATCCTACCTCTGTTTGGGGGTTGGGGGGAGGGGCACATTCTGGAGCCGGGCTAGACACTGTGCTTGAACCCCTATCACTCTCTCTATCCTGATATCTCCCCGGAGAGCAGGTCAAATATGCATATTAAATTCAGTCAAATATCGTATTTTTGAAATGCAATTATTTTGTTTGCACTGTAAAAATTGTACATAATTTCAAACTAAAACAATTTATACAGTGATACAGTAGTCATAGTATCATAATAGATAAGAATAAATTTCCTTAATACTGTTTATATAGTGAATAACAATTAATTGACTTTCCCAAAATTCCCAGCATGACACTTCAATTTTTATGCCTTTTTGCTGACATTGTTGTGGTTCTTTTTAGTTTTCCCCTAAAGTGATGTGCATTACAAATTAATGTTACATATAATGTTGATAAATAATGTTAATTTCATTACTTTAATGTCTGTGTAAAAAAGATATGATGTGTAGAACACAATAAATGAATGACATACAGGAGGTTATCGTAAAAATGAGAAATTACTTTTACAGTTGTACTGTATTTGTAAAATCGAAAAACTGCAAGATACCTGTATGGTAATTAGGCAAATCATTGTGTAACAATGGTTTGTTCTGTAGACAATCAAAATATTGTTTAAAGGGGTTAATAATATTGACTTTAAAATAGTAAGAAAAAAAATTATTACTGTTTTTATTGTGGCCAAAATAAAACAAAAACGACTTTTTTCAGAAGAAAAAAATGATAAGAAATACTGTGGGAAAATATTTGCTCTGTTAAACATTATTTGAGAAATATTTGAGAAAGAAAAAAATCTAAGGAAATTGAATAATTTTGTTTTTCATTTGACAAATAAATATGTCTCTTATATATAGAGTGGGGAGTACAATATACAAAGAAACCAGGGCTGACACAAGCGTGCCCATCTAGCCCTCTAATTGCAGCGAAGCGGCAGAACGAAGCAGGCAGACGGAGGGAGGAGAGAGCAGAACAGAGAGGGGAAGAGGAGGAGGAGAGGAGGGCATCTTGTCAGCTCTGTTAATTGCGAGATGTGCTGAATCAACGGCTGCAAAACGCAACCACTGTGGCAGAAAGAAAAGAAAAAGCCCCACAATGCCACTTCACTTCAAAACCTGCGGTGAAACATAAAACCTCAGGTGGCATAAAGAACAAGAAAAGAGGATGTTCAATAAAGAGTTATGTTTATATTTTTAACTAATAGCGCTGATGAAAAAACCTTTCCAGAAAGTAAGATTATTCATTAGCCGGAGGGAAAACACAGATGGAGAAGGAATGAGATTTTGACAAAACGCTCATTGTTTTCTATTTAAAAGCATTTACGTGCTGTGTTCTGTTTTAATATATTTTATAATGCAATTTATTCCCGTGACTGCAAATCTGAAATTTCCAAAGCCATTAACATTAATCATTTAGAAATCGTTTTAATATGTTGATTCGCTGTTCAAGAATCATTTCTTATTATTAATGTTTAAAACAGTTGTTGTGCCGCTTAAAGGAGCTGTATGTAGAGTTTTAATTTATTATTACTGAACTGCAGCCAGCAACGTTTTGCTCTTATTCACACTCATGCACATGTCATGTACAACAGAACAAGCATGATTCAAGCCTCCAATATACTAACGGCAATGGAGTTTTTTGTGCAGAAGTACAAAAAAAGGTCTTTGCCACAATTGACTTTAAATAAACATTTCAATGTAGAGCTGCACAATTTTGGAAAAATTGAACATTGCGATGTTTTATTTTTCTGTGATATACACTCACCGGCCACTTTATTAGGTACACCTCTCCAACTGCTCGTTAATGCAAGTGTCTAATCAGTCATTCACATGGACACTTTGGGCCCATTAGTACCAATTAAGCATCGTGTCAATGCCACAGCCTACCTGAGCATTGTTGCTGACTAGGTCCATCTCTTTTTGACCGCAGTGCACCCATCTACTGATGGCTACATCCAGCAGGATAACACGCCATATCCTAAAGTTCGAATGATCTCAGACTGGTTTCTTGAACATGACGTTTACTGTACTCAAATGGCCTCCACAGTCACCAGAGCTCAATCCAATAGAGCACCTTTGGAATGTGGTGGAACGAGAGATTCACATCATGGATGTGCAGCCGACAAATCTGTAGCAACTGCGTGATGCTATCGTGTTAATTTGGACCAAAATCTCAGAGGAATATTTCCAGTACCTTGTTGAATATGCCACAAAGAATTAAGGCAGTTCTGAAGGCAAAAGGGGGTCCAACCTGACACAAGTAAGGTGTACCTAATAAAGTGGAAGGAGTCTACATTGCGATATCAATACAATTTCATCAGATGATTTGAAAAGCTCTATTTATAATGAAATCATTTAGTTTTGATTGATTTGGATAATTTTGTAATGGTGTATAAATAAAATAAGAAAATAAGAGATAAAAGTGCTACAAGCAGTGCTTTATGGTTTTCCGGAGAGTTAAACAGTGGTCATATATTCAGATACATTAATTCTTCTGTCCATTCATAAATTTTCCTTCAGTTTAGTCCCTTATTTAGGTCATTCCAGCATTTTTTAATGCAGTGGGTGCCCTTCCACCTGCAACCCAGAACTGGGAAACACCCATCCACTCATTCACTACAGCCAATTTAGTTGATTCAATTCACCTATAACCTTTGGACTGTGGGGGAAACCAGAGCATCTGGTGGAAACCCACACAAACAGAGGGAGAACATGAAAACTCCACACAGAAATGCCAACTGGTACAGCCGGGACTCGAACCAGCGACTTTCTTGTTGTGAGGCGACAGTGCTAAACACTGACCCACCATGCCACCAATATTCAGTTACAGTAATTGAAGAATCAAATGTAATGTAAGATGTACAGTAACACTTTACAGTCTTCATTGCTGCTCATTCATTCATTCATTCATTCATTCTTTTTTTTTTCCAGCTTAGGACCATTTAGCCTACCCAATTCACCTGTACCGCATGTTTTTGGACTGTGAGGAAAACCGGAACACCTGGAGGAAACGCACACGAATGCGAGGAGAACATGCAAACTCCACACAGAAATGCCAACTGACCTAGCCAAGGCTTGAACCAGCGACCTTCTTGCTGTGATGCCACAGCACTACCTACTGCGCCACCCCATTGCTGATTAACTACACTAAAAAATGCAGGGTTCCACACAATTCATTCATGTTTTCCACAAATTGATTAAATAAACACTTTTAACAAATTTATGTGGATTGAACATAAAAAATTAAGTTGTCCCAATGAAATCTCAAGAATTGTGTTGCTTTAGCTCATTTTAAAAAAGTTTGAAGGAGTAAAAAAATTTTTTTTTTTGAGTAAACAATCCACAAATCAATCCTGCAATGTGACTATTGCGAATGCCCACATTACGATGTTGATGTTGAAATGATATATTGTGCAGCCCTATTTCAATGTCTTCAAAACTGCAGAGAGATGATTAGATGAATATTTATTACAGTTTTTTTTGACTGAAATAATTAAAATTACACTGCTAGGACAGCTGGGACCACAGACTAAATACAGCTGTCTATGCCAGACAACAGTTGGAATTATTCTCGTTTCTTTGCATATTGCATTGATGTTACAGTACAGAACATTTCTTTCTGCATTATGCTGATTGTAAGTATTTATTTAATGTTTCATAGAACAGAATGCTCCTATAAGTGCATGTAAATATCAAATCCTTTTGATTTTACCAGAAAAATGTAGGTACTAAACACGTAGTACCTACATTTTTAGGTACTACGTAGTACCTTAATACCTACCTCCATGTAGGTATTAAACACGTTGCCATTTTTCTCAGAAAACATATTTCTAAAGGTGCCGTTGACTTAAATTTTTTTTATAGATATTAATAAAAACCAAAGTAATCCATATATATATATATATATATATATATATATATATATATATATATATATATATATATATATATATATATATATATATATATATATATATGTGCAATGAAACAAATCTAATTACTTACAAATGAAGTTATGTGTAATAAAATAAAAAAAATGATGCAGAGAAAAAGTATTGAACACATGAAGGAAGGGAGGTGTAGAAAGGAAGTGAAAGCCCAGACAGTATCTCTGAGCAGTTTTTTCAGCAATCCTCTGCCCTTTATCATTGTAAATGAATATTAGCTGCTTCAGTCCAACATATTCTTTACCAGGATGATGAAGATAAAACCAGGGTGGACATTTCAACAAGACAACGATCCAAAACACCGTCAAGAAAACTCTCAAATGTTTCAGAGAAAGAAAATCAAGCTGTGGAATGGCCCAGACAATCAACTGACTTGAATTCAATCCAGATTTGATAGACGAGACCAACAGAATCATCAAGGTTTTTACACTCAGTTGAAGTCTGTGAAAAACTCTCACCTGAGCAATTCATGTGACTTTAAGTTTAAGTCTTTAAGCTTTAAAAAAAAAAAAAAACTCTTGTTCAAAGTAATAAATGTTTCAGTAGTTCAGTACTTTCTCCTTGTGTAATGTCCTTATTATTACACATATCTCATTTTTCAGATCTTTTTGTTTTGTTTTATTTGCATGTTTGTATTGTTTGGGTTTTTCCACAAATCTGGTACAATTCCATGTCAACAGCTCCTTTAGAAACATTAAAAACATGTTCAAAACTTATTTTCCCCACTGTAGACAACCTATGGAAGCTGTTTTAACAATTTACATTCACTCTTTAAAACGAAAACTGATAGTAAAAGATAAGAAATTCAGTGCAGTAATAAACCAGAAATGTGTTTATAAAAAATAGAAGCAAAAATAAATAGTAGAGAGGTAATGAGAGATGATGAGCTATTGATAATCAATAGTAATAGAAGGTGTTAGAACCTCAAAAGCAACAAATAATAGACTAAAGGAAAGTTTTAAAAGGGACGGAGGTGAAAATTATAGAGGGGCCAACAAAAAAAGAAAAGCCTTAATGTAGAGGAAGAGTGGTTCAGCACATCAAGGAGAAAGAACTCAGGTATTGAATGAGTGAGAGATAAAAGAAAGATGGACAATGAGACGGGGAGAAAGAGAGTATGCGTATGAAAAAGAGAAAGAGAGAGAGAGAGAGAGCGTCTCGGGTGGCAGATCTGTGTGTTGGCTGAGCGCCCGACACTGGAGTTTGGCCAGCTGGCAGTTTGCCGATTGGGGCTTCCTGGATTCAGTCCTTAAAAACAATCATTTGGACAGAGTGTATGAGAGCGTGTGTGTGTATGTGTGTGTGTGTAGGGGGGGAGAACATATATTTGAGCGGGTGTACATGAGCTACTGTAACCAATTATTTTCCTCTTACACTCTCATTTATTATGAAATATACAAACTGTCTCCACGTCTTTTCCCAGGCTAAACACACACACACACACACACACACGCATTCGCAGTCACTGCATGCAACGTGCCAAGCCAAGCCTGGCTTCCTCCACCAGCTGGGACTTCAAAGGTGATCCCCTCTCTGTTGCTTTGAGCCAATTCCCTCGCTCTCCTTTTCTCTCGCACACAAACCTTACGCACACTCAAAGTATAAACTCTTAGAGCTTTTGCTGTTCTGACTTCACTTCTACCTGCTCCAGGCGTTTTACATTAACACCCAGCGAAGCACTCAGCTGTGCGGTTAATGCCTCACACAACACTTGTTTAGAGGATTTAGAGGGCACGAATGTGTGTGCGTTTGTGTGAGTGTGTGTGTGAAAGAAGGATAGAATAAACACTAGCATCCTCTGGTCAGGCACAATCACAACCTGATGTTCCTCAGAGGGGTTCACACAGATGGGATAAACAGGTGTCCGGGCGGCTTTTAACTTGATATTAAGTATAAACAGAGAGAGATTCACTTTAGCTTTAAAGGAAAATGCTAATCAAAAAAATAAAAACAAAAAGAAGTTAAAATTTTAACAACAAGTATGCTAGTCTCATTGCACGTGTGACTTATCACGTTCTACATAATGAGTATGAGTTGTTACCTTTACCATATCTGTAGATTAAGCAGATATGAAAACTCTTTTTATCCGGTGAGCGTTAAGCTATTAAATAGTGGTGGTTTAGACTGAGAGTATCTCTGTTTTTATTTATTTATGTGTATATATGGAAGTGGGTACACTCTCAAAAATAAAGGTACGCAAGTTGTCACTGAGGTGGTATATTTTCAAAAGGTACACATTTGTACTTCAACGGTCCATATTGGTTTTACAAAAGTATATATTACTATCTACAAATTTTAAGAGGAACACTTTTGTACTTTAGGTAATAATAAGTACCCTTGAGGTATTAATGTTGACCTTTTAGGTACAAAGTTCTACCTTTTACCTCAGTGACAGATCGCGTACCTTTATTTCTGAGAGTGTATGCAACTTTTTGGGGATGGGGGTATAGATTTATTGATTTATATACCTATCTGGTTTGTTGTATGTTTGTTTTGTTTTTTTATGTATGTGATGTCTGCAGCTGAGGGCAAGAGCTCAAGACAAATTTCCCCACTGGGACAATAAAGTTTTACCTTACCTTACCTTACCTTACCTTACCTTACCTTTTCTTTCCTTTCCTTTCCTTTCCTTTCCTTTCCTTTCCTTTCCTTTCCTTTCCTTTCCTTTCCTTTCCTTTCCTTTCCTTTCCGCCACATTGTTACAAATTTGTACAATTTGTCTTTTTCTTTCTATTTTCTTGCTATTTAATTTTTCTATTTTTTTTGTAGGGACAACCTAATAGTTTTATTTTAAATCCACCAAAATTTGTAAAAAAAATAAAATAAAATAAAAAATAACAAGTTAACTTAATTCCTTCATGTTGCCCCAACACAAATTAATTTTGTGGAACCCAGCATTTTTTACAGTAGAAGAGTCAAGTTAAAAAAGACAGCCAATAAAGGGAAATTAAATGACACACAAGCTACTGCAAATAATAGGTACAGTTGAAGTCAGAATTATTAGCCGCCCTTTGAATTTTCTTTTTTCTATTTTAAATATTGTTTTAAATGATGTTTAACAGAGCAAGGAAACTTTCACAGTATTTAGAATAATATTCTTTCTTCTGGAGAAAGTATTATTTGTTTTATTTCGACTAGAATGAAAGCAGCTATTAATAAAAAAATGTAAAAAAAAAACATTTTAAGTCAACAATATAGCCCCCTTAAGCTATTTTTTTAACGATTGCCTGCAGAAAAAAAACACCATTATACAATGATTTGCCCGATTACCCTGACCTGACTGTATAGAAGTGTCTTGAAAAATATCTAATAAAATATTATTTACTGTCATCATGGCAAAGATTTAAAAAAAATCAGTTAATAGAAATGAGTTTTTAAAACCATTATGTTTAGATATGTGCTGAAAAAAATCTTCTCTCTGTTAAACAGAAATTAGGGAAATAAATAAACGGGGGGTGGGGGGGGTTGCTAATAATTCTGACTTCAACTGTTAATAAATCCAAACTTCAAGTCATTGTTGAGTGAAAATGAATACAACCTTCCATCTTTGAAAGTTCATGAAAGACGGGTCTGCACATGAGACTTGATCTTTTAATTAACTTTTCCATTTTCACAAATCCAGTTTGATTCATAGGCATATTCATACCAGGAAACTGGATAACATGATTCAATCAAAAGATCCAAATCTAAAAAGCTGTTTTGTGAAACCTGATATGATTCTCAAATTCAACTTACTAACTCAATGATTCAGTCATCAAACTTGCTAAAAAACTGTCTTGATCTAACTGTTCATGGGTAAAAGATGAGTAGGCCTGTCACAATAAGGACATTTTGCTGTATCATATATTGTCACAGAAATTGTTGCAATAAGCAATATTATTGTCATTTTGAGATAATTTCATGCTACAGATTATATAATGATTATTCACCACCTGTAGTGATTATATAACAACATAATAATGCAAATATCCATAAACTTTTTTAAAATACTTATCATTCTTAGGGTGATTTAGATTCTATAATTCAATGTTAAAATGGTAAATGTCCTGTTATTTATACTATTAAATGTCCTATTAGGTAAATGCCCAATTATAATGTTTGATACCCGTGAGGTAGAATGTAAATTTAATTGTTAAATGAATGTGAATTTGTAAATATACATTGCAACGGCAAAAATGATTGAAGTCATATCCAAGTATAGCACGATACGTCGATATATTAATTTTTGTGACAGGCCTTAAGATGAGACATCCCATTCTGATGTCTGCATCGAATTACACTTAAAAACATCATTTTATATACACGGTAAGCAAATTAAATGCAGTTTTTAATAGCTTTTATGAAAAATCAAATGTCAAATTATAAAAATTACAGAAAATAAACCAAAATGTAAAACTTCATTACACAAACATTGTTTTAATGCCTTTTATTGTATTTGAGACACATTTATATGCTGTTTAGTTTTTAAAAATATTTTAACTAATATATAATAACATTTAAAGCAATTAACAAATAAAGAACCAAGACAGAACAAGCATAGGCCCTGAATATTGAATATTTTTAATATTTAGTCTTACACGCATGTACATCACAATACATAAAAATAATTAAATAACTTTAATTTAAGGGTAAGCAAACAAGTAATAATGTAGTGGGTGTTAAGAATGTTGATCGATACAAGTATTTGGGTACTGTTTTAGATAATAAATTGTCCTTTTCTCTCAATACTAATATTTCGGGTAAGAAGGGGCAGCAAAGATTGTACTGTTTACAGAAATTAAGATCATTTAATATAGATAAATCACTTATGTGGAAGTTTTACAGTTCGAACATTCAGTCACTTCTTTTTCTTGCTTTGTTGGTTTTTTAATCCTTCAAGTGTGAAAACTAAGAGTTGTTTGGAGAAAATTTGAGAAAAAAAACAGGGAGAAAACAGATGAGCATAACTCAGTTATACCATTGACAAGTTCTGAGTAAAGCTCAGATAATTCTATCAGATGATTCACCACCAGTTTTATCTTCTCCTTTTTGTATTCGATACAGAACTCCTATTAGTAAAACAAATCGATTCAAACTTTCATTAATCCCCTAATCAGTAAAGTTTTTAATTTAGGGTAGATTTGTATTGTACAATGTGTTTTTTTTTCATAATATTTCTATTTTCATTTTTATTTTGTACACATTGAAGTACAACATTTTGCAAACATATTTCATACATTATATATATATATATATATATATATATATATATATATATATATATATATATATATATATATATATATATATATATATATATATATACATACACACATATATATATATATATATATATATATATATATATATATATATATATAAATATATATATATATAAATATATATATATATATATATATATATATATATAATATATATATATATATATATATATATATATATATATATATATATATATATATATATATATATATATATATATATATATTTATATATATATATATATATATATATATATATATATATATATATATATATATATATATATATATATATATATATATATATATATATATATATATATATATATATATTTATTTATATTAAAAATTAAACAAACAAAAAAATTAATAAATAAAAGTAAAACTGTTCCTCCTTTTGACGTTAATTGTAATCTATTCAAACATGACAATTATAATCATACTGAGTGCTAGGGACAGCAAATATATACTGAAGAATGTATCAATACAGAACTATAAGACTGGAACTGCATTGTACGATGTGTTTTTGTGTATTATGTGTGACATGCTGCAACCAAATTGCCTTCAGGAAATGAATAAAGACTGACTGAAACCAACTAGCTGATTTCAATTGATCATACTTTATAGCACATGCTCATTTTGAGGCTTGACCTTAGTATCAGTTGCATAGAAAAGAGCAGCGTTATCTTGTATCTACTAAACAACTCTCAACGGGAGAAAAAAGAAAACAGGTTTTGAATAATTTGAGCGTAACTGTTTGAGTCCAGTCCATATCTTATGTTTTCTGTTTGTAAAACACACAAACCTTTTGCTGATCTGTCTGCCTTAAGGCGGTTGGGTGTTCAGTTATCTGGTTATCAGTTAGGTTGAGCCAGCATGTCTCATCACTGGCTTATTTCTGTGATATGACTATAAACACACACATTCTCTAAAACACACGCACACCTGACCGGGAGAGATAAAGGAGGCACTAAAAAGTGGTGCCCGACCACAAACTGTTCATAGCCAAAAGAGGAGCCAAGGGGCCAAAAAGCAGAGAAGACACACACACACACACACACACACACACACACACACACACACACACACACACTGACAGGGTCCGGAAGCCAGCACCTCCCTGTGGTGATGCTTCTAACCATCGGCATCTCTCAGTTAAAACCGCATTCGCGTACCCACACAGATGCACACCCCCTATGTGAGTGTCGGTTGTCTGAGCAGGAAGTAGGCCGTTGCTGTTGGGTTTAACCGTAAGGGTCACAAGACCCCTGGGTCGGGAAAGGAAACCCCCATATCAGCCCCCAAAAAACAGTGAACATCTAACAGTCGACCATCCTTACTTCCCTATAAAATCCCATCACAATGACGCTCATTTCCTTCCCCCTATTCGTTTTGCTTTTAAGGTAATTTACTAAATTGCCGACAGACATTACAGCAGCATCCTCATAAAGTTAATGAATATTAATTAACAATTTGCAGGACCGCACAGGAGATCCAATCAACGGACGCTTTTCTCTCCTGTCCTCCGCCTTTCACCCCCCCGGCCTAATGGGTCAGGTGGGGCGTCACATCATCGGTAGCTGGACCGTCTCCAGGGGAACGGGGCCGGGGTAATTGCATGGTTCGTTTTGATGACATGCTTTTTATGCAAATGAAGGAGGGAGCGCAGGGACGCGGCTGGGGGGGAAACGGAGCCATCCAATCAGCAGCTTTGAGGGGCTAAGCACAATTAAAGACTGATTCGGATAATGAGCTCTTATCATCACGATGGGGCCGTTCGCATCATTATAGACACATTCTGTTATTAATATTATTGTTATTAGCTCTATTATTATTATTTTTATAGTGATAATCAGAAGCATCATCATTACAGCTAGGATGATTATTATTGTAGAGTTATTGATGGTTTATATAAAGCTCCGTGCGCTGCAGAATAAGCACTAGGTCGGTGCTTGATTTTCTCTCTCTCTCTCTCCCTCTAACTCTCTCGTTCTGTCTCGCACGCGCAGATTTGTTCAGTCATTCAGTTACAGTAGCGCTGGGTGCCAGCAGTAACACCACTGTGTTCGCTGCCAACCACAATTACTGTTCCATTCTGCCAGCTGCCAAGAGCTCCGCAGATACAGAGCAGTTAACCCGCACTGATACACACACACACACACACACACACACACACACACACACACATACACTTGTACACGGTTGTACACAGATCTGTGAAAATACCAATAGCAAGTGCTCAGCTGTGCATGCTATTTAAAAAGAACAAGCATGTGCATGCTAACACAAATAGACACTACACTCACACACACACACTCAAGCGTAAACATTTATATAAAAATCTATAAACATTTAAAAGAACATATTGCACATTATGGGCATTCTATATTTAAATATAAGCAGACAGAGTGCACATAAGACACATTTAAGCGTGTGTATAAAAATAAAATATGAAGACGACGGTGAACTAATACAGAAAAGCATGCTGGTGATATACAAGTGAGTTCTTGTTTGTGTATTAGAATGTATTGGCTTATGAATGATAAACAGAACAATAGAGAGACAGAAATACAGAATGGTATTACGATATAACGATAGATAAATGAACTAATAGAATGCTTAAAATAACAGATAGAACAATACAGACAGAAGAATCTATAGAACCATACACTGTAAAACCCAACAATCAACTTTATCAAATAAAATGAGTGTAGTTAACTCAAAATTGACTGAAAGTTAAGTCTACTCATTTGAAAAGAGTTTTGACCTCAGTGTTGAAGGTAATGATTTAATTAAATACCTTATTATTTTAACTTAAATGGAGTAAGTTCACAGTACTCATATAGATTAGCTTTTTAACTCCAATGGTTTGCTGCAAACGGTTTCCTCAAACAGTTGTAATTGCCTTTATTTACTGGGTTAGTAATCAGTTGGTTCGAGTTCTCTTCATTTATTGGACTTTACTGTGCTCAAATTGCTTCATTTACTCAGTTGAATTAAGTTTACAGTACTTATTAGGATTAGTTTTTGAACTTAAATGGTTTGTTGCAATTGGTTTCTTCAAATGGTTTGAGTTACCTTAACTTATTGGGATTTACAGTGTAAATAGAATGATTGATAAATGGAACTAAGCCTGAAAGATTGCAAGACATACAGACATGGATTACAGATGGAATAATAGAATAACCAATAATCACCAGTAATTAATTTAATAATTAGAAATTCTAATAATAAGAAAATTTTGAACTGCTTTAATGCACTCCATTATACACCCTCAGAAAAAAATGTACACTGTGGTTTCTCAAGGAACAGTTTGGTACCTTTGTAAAATGGGAGCTTATATACAGGTAAAATCAAAATTATAAAACCCCCTTTGCATTTTTTTTCTTTTTCAATGTTTCCCAAATGGTGTTTAACAAAGCAAGTAAATTTTCACAGTATGTCTGATAATATTTTTTCTTCTGGAGAAAGTGCTATTTGTTTTATTTCGACTAGAATAAAAGCAGTTTTTAATTTTTTTTATAAATATTTTAAGGTAAAAATTATTAGCTCCTTTCAGCTAGATTTTTTTTTCAATAGTCTACAGAACAAACAAACTATAATTATACAATAACTTGCCTAATTATCCTATCCTGCATAGTTAACCTAATTAACCTAGTTAAGTCTTTAAATATCACTTTAAGCTGTGTAGAAGTGTCTTGAAATATATCTATTAAAATATTATTTACTGTCATCATGGCAAAGATAAAATAAATCAGTTATTAGAAATGAGTTATTAAAACTATTATGTTTAGAAATGTGTTGAAAAAATCTTCTCTCTGTTAAACAGAAATTAGGGAAAAATAAACAGTGGAGCTAATAATTTAGAGGGTTCAAAAATTCTAACTTCAACTGTAGTACAAAAAAAAAACTTATAATACTGAAACTAAAACTAAAACATTGTTTAAAAATGTATTTGATGTTTTATATTTAGTGAAAATAAATTGACACATTTCGCATAAAGCAAAATGCCTTTAAATAGTTCTTGAAAGAACACATTTGACACTGTTAAGGTACAAAGTGTCTTGTCACTGTGGTGGTACCTTCATGGAGCAGATGTGTACCTTTGATAAAAGTACAATATTATATCTGCAGGTTTTAAAAACCAGTCACATTTTGGTTTCCCATGGTACAAATCATGTCCTTAAAGGTACAAACTGCAATGGTACAAATTTGTTTCTTTGTCTTAAGGTACAATTCTGTTCCATAAAAAGGTATCGCCCCAGTGAAAAGGCTTTGTACCTTCTTTGGTACAAGATTGTACCACTTTGTCTGAGAGTGTACAGCACTTATTTGTTTGGATGACAAGTTTACATTTTAAGGCTGGTCTGCAGTGCTTTTCAATGTCAAAATAACTAAGATGACCAGTCAAATATAAGTAGGAAGGATTTGATGTTCACATAAGAAGAATGCAAACTTCACACAGAAATGTCAACTGACCCAGCTGAGGCTCGAACCTGCGACCTTCTTGCTGAGGCAATTGTGCTACCCACTGCACCCCAATGAGATAGAAAAAACACATACACACAAAAAAAAAAATGACAGACAGATGATGATATCTTACCTTCATGTGAGTGGGGGAACCAGATCTGTGACGGGGCTGTAGAGTGAGGTCCAGAGCGATAGGGTGGAGAAGAAGGGGATGATGGGGGTCCGCTGGGGTGGGACGGAGGAGATCCCAGACTGCTGGCCAGAAATGTCCCCATGAATGAGGCAGACGAGTTCCCTATCAGTCCACTGCCTGGAAAAAATACAATTAAAAAACGGTTAACATCTTCAAAATGATACAATTAATTGAATTATAAAAAATTACAATGTGGCCCTCCACTGTTACAACACACAGCCATTCTAAAATACAACAGAAGAAGATTTCATGAAGGTACCAAATTCTGCCTAAAATATTAGTTCTGATTAGGGCTGCATGATATTGGAAAAATTTTACATTGCAATATTTTATAATTCTTTAATTATATATAGCAATATGAATATAATTTCACCAGATGACTTGGAAAGAATTGATCATTTTAGATTGATTTGGGTGATACAGCAGGGAACTGCATTTGCATAAAATCTAATAAACAATACAAGCATAGATAAATAGAATAAAGCAAAAGATACAATTGAAATAAACAGTTTTATTGTTTCCGAGTCTAACTGTATTCACATACAGTAATTGAATAAAAAAAATATTAATAATTCAATGATACAATTTCTTATGCATAGGTGCTTTAAAAAACAGTTATAGGCCTCAAAAACACATTTAAAAACTATTACAAACTCAACATTGTGTATGCTGCGATATAACTATTGTGAATGATCACATTGAGATATTGATGCTGAGACGGTATATGTAGTGCAGCCCTCCCTGCAGGCACAGGACGTCACCCCCAACATACCCCAACGTCATGGGGAAGTTGCATTTTGTATTTAAATGAAAATTGGGTTGACGTCAGAACCCAACACCCAACCTAAAATCAAGCAAAAACCAACGTCTAATGATGTTACACCTTGACGTTGTGTAGACGTTACCACTATGACACCTGTCAAGACGTTGGATTTTGGTCACTTTCTAACACAACCTAAAATCAACCAAATATCAACGTAATTTGACTTCATTATTGGACGTCAAAATGAAGTTGTCCTTAGACGCTGGCTAGACATTGAATTTTAGGCACCAGACGTCATGACCTAAATCTAACCTAATATTAACGTCTTATGATGTTATGTGCCTGCTGGCCTAGTTCTGATAGTTCTTAAATAAATACAGGGCAAATGTTAAACAGCAAAACGTTAATAATGAGAGTGGAGGCAATACAGAAAGACAGAAAGTAGGATTAAAAAAAGAGAGTGTGTAGAGCGTAAGTATAAGACAGAGTTCCCATAATGAAGTCCCTGTGATCTCTGAGCTGTAACTTCTCTCACACACACACACACACAATTTGTGACAAGACCTACAAAGGAAACTGGGCTTAATTCACTCTCATTCTTGTAATCATTACCACAGGACTCCAAAAGTTTCTCCTGTCTGTCTGTCCTGACCCAAAATAACACTAAAGGCAAATAAAACACTGCACTAAACCACAGTAAGTACAGAAAAAAAAAACAATAGATGTTTCAAATCAACTCAATGTCCATATATAAAAGCCTAGTCCTGAAGCAAAACCATGTTAAAGACCACTGACCCACATCACCCAAACAAACAGAGAGAGGGTGATGGAATGATAATGAGGAAACCCAGGATCGAAGCGCATCAAAGAGCTGCAACTTTATTCATCCCTGAAGGAAAATGAGAAAGACTTTATACATGCAAGCCAACAAGGGTTAAATCAAATCCATTACACATGCACGGAACACACAAAGCACGCGGACGGTCATTACGTTTCCACACACATCGTCTATCTTTTGTTTTCCTCGACACTGAAGGAAACAAAGCAAATTTGCAACGCTCCAATAAGCTTGATTAACCTATATGCTACCGAGGCACGGCTTTAATAAACTTACGACATAATATAATTTAAAGATAAGGCAGCTCACCGGAGACGATTCGCCGTTTGTGTGATGCAGTACATACACAGCCATCAAATCGCTCTATTAAACAATTTGGGTTTAAGATGACATCTGTACAACGGATTAACAACAACTGAATTCAGTGCAGATGAACACATTGTGTTGTTAGTTTCATCGCATACCGCTGTGGTTTCCTGTGTGTCTCCCCTGACAAAGCCCCTGCCCTCGTGTCCTCTAAAACAACCAACACCACCAATTAAAAAGCGAGGTGAAGGCGAGTGCGGTTTCATTTCCTAAACTGATAAAAGTTAATTAACGTGGGTGAGAGGGATGAGGTTAAGGAAGACGTTTATGGGTGTGAAATTACTAAATGAGTGCTCTCACAAGATAAACAGGGCACCAGGCCACAGCTCAAGCCCCGGGCTGAAAAAAAAAAACAAGTCGAGACCGCTGGAAAAGACCAACGGAATTACAGGTCTGGAAAGACGCTAGGCCGCTGGAGCCGGGATGGATGCTGGGATCGCAGCCGTCAAGACACTTTGTCTCCTCGCACCCACTCACTCGCTTCAGGATGAAAGTAGGCTTTCTGTGCTGGTCTAGGAACAGTTTCCTGCTACATGAAACTGTATAATCGAAGTTGCAGGATTGCCCATATACATTACAGTCGTCTTCTCCTCCCAAATGTCCTTACCACTTTCTATGGGCTGCACTACTGAAATGAAAGGCCTGTGTTCTGCCAGAGTGCAAAAGTCACTGGTTTTCACCAATGCATTATGGGTGTGGTCTCCTAAATTCTAGGGGGGGAAAATCCCTTTTAAATACAGTTGTCAAAGCTTTTTCCTGTTAGTTAAGGCATAAGCCAGACCATAATACAGACTTTTAGAGAAAACAGTTTTATTTAAGTCATACAATGGTTTATGCAAATATTCTTAAAATTGGCATTATTATTTATTTGAGATAATTACATAATTAAACATTTAATAAAATTAATACTTTAATTCATACACAATTTAATTACATATAACACTTAGATTGGGGAAATGAAGGTGGCACAGTGGGTAGCACGATCACCTTACAGCAAGAAGGTCACTGAGTCCAAAGACGTGTGGTATGGGTGAATTAAATAAGCTTAGTTGGCCGTAGTGTGTGAATGCAAGAGTGTATGGGTGTTTCCCAGTGTTGGTTTGCAGCTAAAAGGGCATCCGCTGCATAAAACATATGCTGGATAAGTTGGCGGTTCATTCCGCTGATAAAAAGAGGGACTAAGCTGAAAATGAATGAATGACATATAGGTTTACAGTTTTGTGGGGGGTGATAGGGGCATTGGGGGTGTGGAGTGATGCGACTGCTCAGGCTGACACCGACACAAACACTAGGAGTCATTCATGGTGTTCATTTATTTCGTTTAATGACAGCAGTAAATAACTGAACAATTATTTGAACTGTACAAGCTAAAAATTTACATTTATTTTTAAATATTTTTTAATCTACAAAGTGTGCAGCTTTTGTCACTGCAGTGAATCTTTCTGGGCTTCTGGAAGAACATTTCCAGAGCTTCTTGGTATGGAAAGTGTCTTATTTTTGTGCTAAATGTATTAGTGCACAGTGTTGCGAACGTGGGTTGGTGGTAGGCCATGGGCCATTAGAAGTGTCCTACCTTTTTCCCCTTAGCGGCGCCTCTGACTCTGGCTGCTACATGCAGAAAAGAGAGAGTGCTGCCATCGTCACTACATTGGGAATGTTTAAAGAATTCTGATGTTGACGCGACATCCTAGCCAGCCAAAATTCATGGGTGTTACGTAACGGCAATGTTATCTTATCAAAACAATGTTGTTAGCCAGATGTCAGATGACATTTTGTGAGACTATAAGTACAAAAAAATCCTTTTAAATTAGCTCTTTTCACAAGATTTAAACGACAACTTTAAAAATAAAGCATTAAGGTCTGAGAACTATCGGTCCAGTCAGATGTGGCGTGCACTCTCATTCCCATTCAGCAGAGAGTGGCTGTATGGAACTCCACAATTCGCGACTCAGAGAGCAGAAATTTGTAAACACGAGACCATGAAGAGACAGAAATGACATGCCGTTGTGTAAATATGAAATTATATACGGCTATTTGCTTGTTTATTAAAAGAAGTTGTGATCTGGTGCTGTATAGAAAATAAAATTTACTTGACTTCCACCATAATATAATGGTAGGGCAAACACTGCATTTTTTTTATAGTAAATTCAATGATTTTAGCATATTTACAGTAGTATTTAAAACAAAAACAAAATAATTTAGAGAAGCAAAATATTAGATCTCTGATTAGCAGAGTCAAAATGAATGAAATCAGAGGGGAAAAAAGAGAAACCCGATGCAGACTGAAGACCATACATTAACCTAAATACTCCTGCATTACTCAACTATGCCAGTTACCATGGCCACAGACAGCAAACCGATACTGACTGTCTAATGGACACTAAAGTCAAAAGTGGAAAACACTTCTGAAACTCACAGCAACATCAAATGTTCCGTTCACACAGGACCATCCTGGAGCAAAACAAAATAGTGTTTACAAGGCTCAAAGATAATATTACGAAAGGTTTGGAGAAAGAACTAAGCACTGGATTTGCATCAAAGAGCATGTTCACACTTGTAGTTTGGTTCACTTGGTTTGTTAGTACCAGATCAAAACAAAAACTAATGCATTTAGTCCTGGTTCACTAATCATTCACACTATAATTTAAGGTCAAATCTGAAGATTCACAGCAAAATTGGCTTTTATGACACATTTTGTAAAAGATCCAAAACAATGTTGTGTGCTTACTGAGCTTCATGTCAGAGTGTACGTGTGATGGTCAGTAAAGAACTAATGAAGAAATAATTCTCCCTCATATGCACGTAGACCTATAAAAAGACCAATGCCCATGCTGAACTGCTAAGTGTGGTGTACTGTAGCTCCTACACGCACAGAAATAAAAAGGATACACTGCCTGTCCAAAGAAGTCACCACCTGATATAGCTAAGCAAATAGGTGAGCCGCCCATTGGATAATTGCAGCATGGATGATTATGTTTCAGCTGGTAACAAGTTGTTTAACCCTAAAGAGTAGCTCCTCATTTTTTAAAAACCATGTCAGCATCACATCCTGTAGTCATGGAAGATGTTAATCTGTGTCAGAAGGGTCAAATTATTGGCATGCATCAAGTGGAGTAAACATTTAAGGAGTTTGCTGAACCTACTAAAATTGGGTTTAGAACTGTCCAACGCATTACTAAAATCTGGAAGGATAGTGGGGAACCATTATCTTTGAGGAAGAAATGTGGCAAGAAAAAAATCTTGAATAATCACGATCGGCAATCACTCTAGTGAAAACAAATGGCAAACAGTAGAGCTCTATGTTGTAGCTATGTTCAATAGTGATTATATGAGCATGCATGTGAAAGCCACTTATCAGCAAGGCTACTCATAAAAAAGCTTAAAATTGCTAAGATTGGACTGATGAGCAATGGAAGAAGGTCATGTGGAATCCAGATTTACCTTGCTCCAGAGTGACGGCACATCAGACTAAGAAAAGATTCAGATGAAGTGATGTATCCATCATGCCTAGAGCTTACCAAACAAGCCTGTGGAGACAGTGATGTGATCTTGGGATGCTGCAGTTTGTCAGGCCAAAGGTCAACAATATTATATGGCCAAAGAATTAGGTCAGAGAACATACCAAATGACCAGGTTATTCCATCAATGGGTTTTTCTTTCCTGATAAATTGGGCATCAAAGAGTCCAGACCTTAACCCTATTGAGAATGTTTGATATGTGCTGTTTGAGCAGTGGTCTGACTCTTTGATCAATGATACAAGGTAAGATCTTATATCAGACAGGAGATCTTGCATCAGACGGGAGTCTGGAGGGGAATAAATGTTGTTGTGACATTGCAGAAGAATACTGAAATGATGCCAGAGCAAATGTGAGGCGTAATCAAAATGAAAGTTATCCAACGAAAAGTTTGAGTGACTTTTGTTAACAATGTTTATTTTCACCTTAAAGGATAGAAATTAGTATGTAAGATGTACATATTGTTAATTATACTACAAACAAAGATAGGAAGTAACGAAGTACAAATACTTTGTTACTGTACTTAAGTAGGTTTTTCTGGTATCAGTACTTTACTCCACTACTATTACTCCTAACATTTTTACACAAATATTTGTATTTTCTACTCCTTAGATTTTTAAATCGGGCTCATTACTTTCGTTTTAATGTGTTTAATTGTGGCACAATCTATATTATTTCTTGCCGTTATTAACATGTATTGTACCTTATTCATTAAATTAAATAAACACAATACTCTATGAACAAATATATAAAACAAAAAACAGTTATTAGCTGCAAGAGTGTACAGTTTGCAGACAATAAAGCCCCTTTGGCATAATGCAAAACAAAGTATTTGTAGTCAAACACATTCATTTTGTTTATTTTATAAAAAGAAAAAAAACTTAAATATGTTTTGGATAAAGTGAAGTGTTGAATTTAGGACCTTTATTAGTTATGAATATATAGAACTACAGAATTATGTTTTAGAATATAAGAACTATTATGGCAGCTGTTTTTCTCTTTAACAAGTTAAGTTTTGTGTCCAGGTGATGACACACAGGGCAACTTTTGGAGCAGTGTTGTTGGACAATCTTGCAGAATGATGTTGGCTAGTTTGCAGTTGAAAATACAAAATAAAATAAAGAAATGTGAGGTATTTTGTATAAATGTATACATGATGTGCGGTGTAGTTACCACCGTGAAACTAAAACAAGTAGTAGTAATAAATACTTTTTACTTAATATTTGAGGCCGTACTTCTTTATTTTTACTTTGAGTACAAAAGTGTAGTGAGTACTTCAACTTTTCCCAGAGTATCTGTACTTCAACTTGAGTAAAGGATGCGTGTACTTTTGCCATCTATGACTACAAAAGGCTACCATGTTAAAAGTTGCCTTTGACAAAAAGTTTTGCACCTTTATTTTTGAGAGTGAATGATTAGAGCCTAGGTCATTCATTGCTTATCATTGTCACATCATGTCCAGCTTTTGGCTTCGTTTAGATATCATTGTCTGTTTTGAATACATTTTTGTTCATATTTCAGTAGAGCCAAACAGGAATTTAATTTGAAATGGATTGAGACGCATCTTTTTAATCTCTCTGCCTGCTTGTTTAGTGATTAAAACAGCTAAATTCTGTTCAAAATATGCAGCAAATGGACTAGACTTTCCTCCGAAAGTCGAGACACCCACTGCACCAAACAACACAGAAAGCCCTCGCTCCTTCTCTCCTCTACGCCTTCCACCAACTTCCCTTTAATAAAACGTTTCCTCTTGTTTGCTTTGCTTTATTGACTTTTTTCTCTCTTTTTTTCTCCTCCGTCTCGAGCATGCCGTGGGCCGAGCGTCAGCTGCAAAGGCTGAAATTATTGCCTGCGCCCATCCTACTAACTTCCCCCTCCTTCCAGCACCTCTAATAAACCAGCACTGCAGAAATGAAACGCTGTTGATACATGAACAGAGGGATTGGAGGAAAGGAAAGGATGGCGGGAGGTCTAAAAAAGAAGCATAGCTGCCAAGTGGCGCGTGTGTGTGGCAGGCAGCTCGCTGAACCTGGGGAAGCCCGGTCGGGGTGGAAAAACATCGGCAGAGTCATTACGGTGGGAATACAGTGAGCTATAAAGGATGATGCTGTCTTGTCAGGCGGATCCCCAAAGGGAATGTGTGTTTATTTACGTCTGTGGTGTGAAACGCGGCTGAACGAGAGAGAGTGACTCTTGTGCGAGCGCTTAAGGAAATCGGGTCATGTGCATACTAATCGCCTGATTCCAGGCTCAGAGCGACATTAATCCAATTAAGGAATTAAAAGGAAGAATCCTGAAGAGTGGGAGTCCCGAGTGTGTCTGCCACACACAAACACACACACGCTCACGTAACTGCCAGTTGCACAAGTGCATGTTCAGCCTTGTCATCAAATGAGAGTCCCTCAGCGCTGCCCTTCAGTGGAACAAGCCAGACAGACGGAGAGAGAGAGAGGAGAGACGGAGAGCGTGATGTGAGAAAAAAAAAAAGTCAAGTCAGAGGTTTGGATTATGTGTTACTTGTTTAAGTCGGAGATCCAAATGAAGTGCAATCCATCAGCACACACAACAGCTCGGGGTTCTAATGGGTCTGTGTGTGTACATTACAGCAGCTGTCTCTCCCTCTCTTTCTGTGGGTCTCGCTCTCTTCACAGGAGGATGTTTATGTCTGCTGGTGCTGAGCACTCAGTTCAGCGGAGAGACAGAGATAACACAAGTGCTGCTCCAGTGCAACAGTGGAGAAGAAAATGAAGAAGAAAGAGGAACAGGAACAGACAATGCTGTAAAACATTGTCTTATATTGTTGTCATTAAAAAATGTATGCATATATAATATAGCTGATCTAAAGTATTAATAAAATGGAATCATTTAAATTAAATTAAATTAAATTAAATTAAATTAAATTAAATTAAATTAAATCTTCCACTTTGGTCACGATGTGTAAAATAAAATGAAATACAGTTAATAAAATAAAACAAAGTAAAATTAAATTAAATAAATTTTTTACATTAAATTAAACATTCAACTTTGGTCAAAATATGTAAAATAAAAAATAAAATAAAAAATCTTTACAAATAAGTTAAAGAAACTAATATAAAATAATAAAATTATATTAAATAAAATTAAGTAAAATAAAATTTAATTTAATTTAATTAAACTTTCAACTTTTGTCAAGATATGTAAAACAAAACTAAATAAAATAAAATTTAATTTAATTTTCAACCTTGGTCAAGATTTGTAAAATAAAATAAAATAAAATAAAATGTGTATAAATTAAATAAAACACATTGCAAAATAATACCTGAGGGTGACCTGTGCAAATAGTACAAAAGTATTGCATTAAATAAAGAACATTTAAACAATACACAGAGAGACATGTTAACTCCTTCAGTCCTGTAATTTGTCATAGATGGCAAAGCTCATGCAGGAGGAGGACCATGACAGACTTAATGTTAGGGTTTTTTTTCAGGAGACTGTGTGTGTACAGTATGTGCATGTGTGTGAGTGTGTGTGTGTAGCAGGGGAGTGTGAGACTGTTTACACAGCTGGGTTCCACGCTCTCACACAACCCCACATCTCTCTGTCCCCCAAAACATGTGCCACTCCAGAAACCCCAATATTTTCTCTCTTCACAGTCATAATAAATAGGCTCTGGGAGAAAGGGAGGGAGGGAGTTTGGGCAGGGTCTGTAGACACAGCGCACTTCTCTCATTGCCTGTTTGTTTTGCGTCTCTATGCCATGACTCAGTCAGTTTGGGACCGAGTCGTATGAGAGGATATTTTTGAAGCCGTTTTGGTTTTGGCCCGATTGCTTGTGCGACTGACATGGGAGTATTTAGGGTAATCCACGTGTAAAAGTAGCATTAGTCATTAATCATTTCTGTAGCTAAACACAGAAATGGCAGGGACAGGAAGGATTTAAATGAACATGAAGCTGAATGTAGAAACACCACTGCTGCTGGAGGCCTGTCCCCCAGGTTGAGCTCTAAAATTACATTGGACTTGGATGCTGCTGGAAGAAATAGTTATTTGATAGTTTTGCTCGATGATGAACAGAGAGAAATTTAAGTCGTTCAGTGATAATCTTCCCCTCCACTGAGCTGTTAACTCTTGCGACCAGATCATGGAGTCAGTAAGTTTAATTCAAGAACCAGATCAGTCCAGCTGATTCAACTGGAACAAATGATTCATTCAAAGCATTGGTACTTCTCTTATGAACTTTCCAAGAAACGCTATGGCAAAGGTTTCATGCACTAAAAACATACATTAATCTCAACTAAAAACGTATTAATTAATAAAACAAAATAAAGATCATTTAAAAAGATCAGTTTAACAAATTTACCTACTCTCCTCTTCAATAGCTAGTTTCAACCGAACAGAGTCATACATAAAGATTGTAGAATATACTCATTACTCAATATACATTGGTCAAGAAGTGTTACTATGTAAAATTAAATTAAATTAAATTAATAAAATTGTAAAACTAAAAATAAATTTAAATAATTTAAATAAAACTAAGGTAAATAAAACTTAATTTTTTAAATTTAAATGTAACATAAAATTAAATTAAAGTAAATTAAATTAATTTAAAATAAATATATTGAATAAAATAATATAATATAAAATTAAAATTTAAATAAAAAATTGAATAAAAAATATCAATTAAAAAATAATAATAATAATTAAAATAAAACAGAATAAAATAACAAAAAAATATTAATTAAATTAAAATACAAGTAATTAAAAATATAAGTACAATTAAATAAAATAAAAAATAAATTCAATTCAATTCAATTAAAAATATAAAATTAATTAAAATTAAAAAATAAACAAAAAATTAATTAAAAACAAAATAAAAATTAAAGTAATGTGAACTGAATTAAATTGAAAATAAATTAAAATAAAGAAATAAAAAAGAAATAAAATAAAATAAGATTTAAATAAAAATAATAAAAATAATAAAACAAATAAAATAAAATGCAACAAAATAAATTTAATTTAATTAAATAAAAAAATCTAATAAATAAAAATAAATCAATAAAGGAAATAAAACAAACTATATAATTATATATATATATATATATATATATATATATATATATATATATATATATATATATATATATATATATATATATAATTATATAAATATATATTTATATAAATGAAATAAAATTAACTTTGAATTAAAATAAATGAATTAAAAATGAAAGAAATTAAATGTAATTTAAAAAATATATATATAAATTTAATTTAATTAAAATCACAAGAATACTAAATCTTTTCAATAATAACTAGTTTTGACCGAACAGGGCATTAGAAAGTTCCACTTAATCACATCAAACTCCACATTGCGTTCTATGACAGGAAGTAAGAATCAAGGTCAGCTTACACCTACAATAGTTGCTACAGACTTGCACTTTTTTCCAAAACTTGCAGCAAGCGCTGAAGCAGACAGGAAATAAAAAGACAATTAACAACCGCAGCTCAAACTGTGAAGAACAAACTCCATTTTTCCAAAAACCTCTAGAGATGAGCTGCTTTTGTGGAATTTCCTCCCCGATGATGTCACTTATAAATAATGTCCCAAAAAACCTAGACAGGCTATTTTAGTATTTCAATTAGATTCATTTGTCAGTGTTGTGTGCATAAACGCGTTTAGCTTCCACTGTAATGTGTGTGCCATCAATAGTATTCCCTGATCACAAATTCAATTATTTCTCAGAGGAAGCATCTTCCTCCTGGGAATCGGGACGAGGCTGTATCAGTGAGTGTGTGGTCTTGTATGTGAGAGAGCGAGTGAGTGTGTGTGTAATTCTGCATGTGTGTATTTTTTTAAAACAGGAGGTCAGGCTGGAAGTGAGTTAATTCCCAGAGGATTGGGACTCGCCACACCCCAAAACAGCCACAAACTTTTGGCAACAAGCATGGGCAGAAATCACAATGGTGTATGTGTGTGTGTGTGTGTGTGTGTGTGTGTGTGTGTGTGTGTGTGTGTGTGTGTGTGTGTGTGTGTGTGTGTGTGTGTGTGTGTGTGTGTGTGTGTGTGTGTTTGTGTGTGTGTGTATGTGTGTATGTGTGTGTCACGTGTGGGTCGTCCTATGACAGGATCATTAAACACAGCTATGCAGCTTCTCAGGATAAGGAACGTCAAACCGCACTAAATAACTCACACAGAGGCACGAAATAATATGTTGCAGAGGAGGAAAGGCGATTTGAGAAAAAGACAAATAGGAGAAGGGGGAATTTTGAACCTACAATGAAAGAAAAGAGCAGACACAAAGCGCACGGCACGCAGCAGAAAAGCGAAGACCCAATGATCTATAGCCGAAGTCCGACAGCCAGGTCTGCGGGTCGGAGTGTTTGTGTAGGCACAGACAGCACAGCTGGCGGGAACAACGGAGCATCGTTTGCTGGACAGTAAAAGCGCATCATGCATGTAAAGCAACGGAGAACTGCACACCACCCAAAGAGAAAAAGAAAACAATGACGGATAGTCTACGAGCAACACCGTGCAGTGAATGAGTCATGTAAATGCAAGATACATTTTTTTTTTTGCAATATAAAGGCTGAATCACACTCTATGCAAGTATGTAAACGAAAATGGAACTGGATTTCAAGATCAAATTTGGCCCAAAATGTAAAAGAACATGACGCCACAACACACACTACAGCGAGCATGAGCATAAACTTTAGGTCAACTACTTTCTTTGTGGTAATGATTAATTATTTTGTCATATTTTGACTATGAGATAACCGATCTCAAGGTTTAATGTGGTTTGGAAAAAATGAAAGTTATTGAAACTAATGAAGAGAGCAGAGATCAATGATTTATTTGAATTATTTAGCCTGATATGTTTACTGTTCCAAAATATTATAAATGTTTTCTAAAATAAAATATATTGTGTTCAATAGGGGGAAAAGTTTTTGACATTTAAAAAGAACTTGTTTTAGAGCAGTGATTACATTATCAAGATACAGTGACACAATGAAGGTTATCACACTGTCCGAACCTTATACCGGTCCATGCCTAGATAAAGGTTGAATCACACTCTATGGTAAGTATGTAAATGAAAATCTAACTCAATTTCAAGATGAAATTTGACTCAAAATGTTAAAGAACGCCACAACACACTAAAGCGAGCATGAGCATAAACTTTAGGTCAACTACTTTCTTTGTGGTAATGATAAATTATTATGTCATATTTTGACGAGGTATGGGACGATAAACGGTTTCAAGGTTTACCGTGGTTTGGAAAAGTCAAGGTTTTAAAACTGCTAAAATTTTCTGGTATACATTTCCTAACGTATTTGTGACGTTATTTTAATAGGGTTTTTATGTGCTATTGAAAATAATGAAGACAGCAGAAAACAATTATATGTTTAAATTATTTAGCCTGACATGTTTACTTTTCCGAAATAGTATGAATGTTTTCCAAAAAAATATAATGTGTTCAATGAGGGGGAAAGTTGCTGCTTTGTGACATTTAAAAGGATCTTTTTTTAGAGCAGTGATCCTAATATCGTGATACAGTGACAACGTGATATTTTTATCCAAGATTATCATACCATCAGAAACTTATACCAGCCCATGCCTAATTTTGACTACACAAATATTTGACTGAAAATGAAAAAAAAAAAATTCTAAAGTTTGGAGGCCATATTTGACTGAAACAGTTCCATTCTTTCATTGTTTCTCACCAAAAACATCAATTAGCTTAAATAGAACATGAACAGCTTTTAGACGAATTCACTTTGACCAAAAATTATGCTTTATGAGTTTCCGTATACACAAAATTTTCCCTTATCAAATAGAGATGTTTAGATTTTTGGGTTATTGCACAGTTTTTTCAGGACAATTCTTTTCTACTATTTCTCACTGCTGTATTTTTTTAGCCGGCAGCTAGCTCTCTGCAACTCTCACATGGTCGCCCAATGAAGCTAAGCAGAGCTGCACCTGGTTAGTAACTAGAAGGGAGATCACATGGGAAACTAGGTTGCTGCAGGAAGTGGTGTTAGTGAGGCCAGCAGGGGGCACTTAACCTGATGGGGACTCTATACAGCTCAGTGAGCACCGTCTTTATGAATGAGACATAAAGGCAAAGTCCTGAGTCTCTGTGGCCATTAAAAATCCCAGGACGTTTTTTTGAAAAAGAGTAGGGGTTTAATCCGGGTATTCTGGCCGAATTTGCCCACTGCCCCCCCAACAATCCCCATATCATACTTGGCTTCATCACTCTGTCCCCTCTCCAACAATCAGCTGGTTTGTGGTGTGCGTTCTGGCGCAGTGTGACTGCTGTCGGGCCATCCAGGTGGATGCTGCACACTGGTGTTGGAAGAGGAGATTTCCCCCAAAAATGTGTTTAAGCACATTCAGTGTCCAGAAAAGAGCTATATAAATGTGAAGAATTATCATTATTAATAATTAATTTTTGTGGTCAGTGAGTCATTAAATAGTTAGCTTTCACAAAAATGACAATTCTGTAATTAATTACTCTCCTTCATGTCATTCGAATAGTCTTTTGAAATGTATGAAGCTCCTTCATCCTCCATATTCAACAAGAATATTGTCCCACGATGCTCAATGTCCAGAAAAGAAACCAAAAACAGTGTCAAAAAATGTCCATGTAAATTCAGTGGTTCAACTGTAATCGTACAAAGCTCTAAGAACACGTTTGGTTGCCAAAAAAGCACAACAAGCAATTGTCATGCTACCTGTAGTAAATGTGCACCTTAATTTGATGTGGAGGACTTAATTATTTTTACTGTTTTTTGACACAAACAGGTGTTCTTGGAGCTTTATATGATTACAGTCGAACCCAAGAGCTTTCATAAAATCTTTTGACAATATTATCTTATGAGCACAAATTAAAATATTACAGATGAAATCCGAGAGCTCTTTGGCCCTCCATATTCAGCAATGGTCTTGAGAAGGGTCAGATAGCTCTCGAATTTCATCTAAAATATTTTGATTTGTGCTCAAAAGACGAACAAAGGTCTCAGGGGATTGAAACAACACAAAATTTTCATTTTTAGGTGACCTAATCCATTAAAAGGAAAATGAGCAGCATTTATTTACGGTTCATTTTCAACTAAACATGGATGTGTCAGAACATTCATAAACAGAGTACCGCTGCTCAGGTATTTCAAACTTCAATTCACTGCTAACCTAAACACAAAAAAAGGGTTTGCGGTTATTATTTTGAGGCTTAAAGCTATCTCTTTCAACTCAGCTACAAGCATGGCAGAGCAACAGCTTGATAATCACGTTACCTAAATTAAGTTCAACTGTAAACATATTAGCTGGCTACCTGAAAAACAGCCCGTTCAGTTTTAGGGCACAGACATGTGAACGTAACTTGAGTTCTGGCCTGAGATTATTTTCAGAAAAATGGTTACAGTGTTTGGCAAGAACAATTTAGGCCTGGCAAGAAACTCGTGATCTTATTTTCTGCTGAAAACCACAAGTACAAAACATTAATAAGCCGGCATGGCCACAAAACATTGGTGAAACTCAAAGGCTGTCATTCTTTTAAAAAAAAAAATTAGTAGGTGCTATTCATCACCTCCAGATGTTGGATTTCGACTACATATAATTTCGGTTTGGAAAACCGGGTGGACGTGTCCAACCACATTTTCAAATATGACAAATAGCTCTTACGTCTCCATTGCGGATCAATTAAAAGCATTTCCACAAGCTAGCACTCACACGGGTATCACTTTAAATCAACAACAGGTTTTGTCAGCCCCCTTATTAAGAACCCAGTCGATTCAAACATCGGCTGTCAATCAAAAATCACACCCAGACTATTGTAGATACACATCCTGAAAGAGTGCGTATGTGTGTGGAAGCGCACTCAGAGAGTCAAACAGAGCAGACAAAACAATAGCGGTGATGAGCAGACGCACACACACTCCAGGACACAACACACACACAGCTCCCCGCTGGCACCGCCGCCCTTCCATTTCCATGTATGAATGTTTGAATCAACCCCCTGGGTGTCAAAACACCCCTCTATGATCAGCAGGTCTCTAAAAATCACTCCACCTTCAGAACAAAACAGAGCGAGAGGGAATAAACAGCAGTACAAGGTCAAACATTAAACCCACACACACACACACACACATAAAAATCACACACACACAAAGTGCTTTACAACGCAAACATGGCAGTCTGGGTCAACTCAGGGTTCGCAGATAGGACAACACAGACAGAGTGTTGTCCAAAAATGAGTTTGCACAGACAGCAATAAAGTCCTTCATTTCTAACCATTGCATGGAAGGAACACTGGGTCAGGAGGGGCAAAGCCGTCTTCTCTGCTCTCATGCTAGTCATGCTTACCTACCGCTGTTAAAATGGCCAGCATATGTGGTATTTGTGATGCTGTGTTCACCAGGTTTCTAAACTAGTATTTTTAAACCTCGGCCATTAAAGTCAAGGTCTTTTTCATATCAGACTTGAGCCATTTTCCTAAGCTTTTCTCCTTCACACCCTCTCTGTCCAATCTATAAAAGATTATTTACTTGGATTAAAAATAAAAAGATAACGTATAAAAGCCCTTTGTAATACATACTTTTAAATAAGCAGGATATAATAAACATACATTGTGAGATATAAGTCATATTATAGCTTATACAGTCATAATGAAGTCACACATCCATAAAAATATACTGCAGTCGTGAGATATAAAGTCATACTGTGCCATATGCTGTTGTAAATATAAGAATCGAAGTGACATTTACAAAATATAGTTATACTTATTGTATAATATCAAAGTCCCTTTGAGGCAAGTCATTTCACTCTGTGGCCATCTTTGAAACGCCTCTCAGGCAGTATGCTCAGGCATTCTGTCTGAATGGAAAAACATTAAATTCTTCAAAACTGTTAGCCAAGCTTACAATTACATTATATATTTGGAACAACTAATACATTTAAATAACAACAGTCTCATAAATTTAGTTTCTAAATGTTCGAATCAAAGAAAACTGGCATATTTTCAGGTTGCCCAAGCTAATGCGCATGCGCACTCAAAAGGAACGAGATCACGACACCAACCTCATTTATGGCTGTTTGACGCATTATCATCTTCCGGATAATACTTCGTCTAATCACGCTACTCTTGTAAAATAATTCACAACTTAATCTTGATGGTGAATCTCCTTCAGAAATGACAGCAACTCTTTGTTTACAAGTTTGTGGGCGTTTAAATAGTTGCTGTCATGTGATGTGCGTTTGACAGGACGGACTGTACCCCGCGTTTGTTTTATACAGATTACAAAACGCAAAAAACTTTTGTTTTCAAGTGCACTTGGTTCATTTAAAAGTTTACAATTCAAGCTTTATGTAGATATATTTCTTATGTCTGTAAAGCAAGTATTCACTGAGATTCCAATGCGTTTGTTGATCACCAAACTGTCATAAAAGCACATAGATTTAAATAATCCAATATGAACTTAAAAAAGAGCTACACAAAAAAACAATTGCATATTGCATTCTGAGATATAAAAGTTGTAAATATGAGGAAATAATTTATGAGAAAAAAAGCTGAAATTAACTGATATAAAGTGGTAGTTTACAGTAAAATATAAAACTGCAAATATTTATGAGGAACAAAGCTACAGTTCTGAAAGATAAGATTATATTATGCAATATAAAAGTAAAAAAAAACTTGATAAAGGTTATTATTACGCAATATATTGTTACATTTTATGATATAAAGTAGTAAATATGAGAAACAAAGCGGCATAATAAAATAACATTGAACACTGTAAATCTCAAATGAGAAACAACGCTATGTTTATGCAATTTAAAATAACATTACACAACAAAGTTGAAAATATGCTAAACAAAGAATAATATGCATTATTCTTTGTTTATAATAAATATGCTACATAAAGAAACTGGAAACTGGTAATTATTGACATCCATATTATGAAAAAAGGAAGTCAAACATTCTTAAGAATATGTTTTTTTTTGTGTGTGTGTGTTCAACAGAAAAAAAGAAACTTATGAAGGTTTGAAACAAGTAAACCATGACAAAATGTTTATTTTTGAGTGAAATGTCCCTATAAGTACCCACGGTATAGGATAATAAGACTGGCCAAAAAATCATAACAAGGTAAGGTCTCTCACTTACATTCACATGAAAACAAACCAGGCTCATTCTGATTACATACCCCTAAAATTTCTGAAGAAAGCAAAATAAGTCCCAGGAGCTATGTTTTTGTTTTCATATATCCACCAGAGGCCACTGTGTATGCTCTATCAGAACTAAAATTTCTCTCGCCAGTGCCATTTTAGCCTGCTGTTCTTACGTAAATCCACCAGAGGCCGATGTCGACTGACTGACTGACTGACCAACTGACCAAGCCCCCGCCCCCGCCCACCCCCATTCCTAAACCCAACCGCAGCATTTTAAAATGAAATCCAGAAAAAGAAAAGCCCCTGATTTTTACCACGTTTTCAGATTTCAGCTCTACATTCTCACCCTGTTATTTACTTGTTTATTTTATTATTTAGCTTTTGTTTTTGTCTGAACTGCTTTCTAGAACTATTCTTCACCGGACTCAAAACCCCATTGTCATGGTCAACTCCTCTCTGCATCTCAAGTCTGCCGACATACATATCAAGCTAACAGACAAACTGGTAACAGCTGAAAAACCGTCCATACAGAGGTAAGCAGTCAGCTGGTAAGCACGAAAAGGGATAGCGTCTTTCCACCTTGTAGCATTTATTTTACAGATGAAATGCAGCCATACGTACCTCTGGTTACATATTTTACGATCTCCAGAAATGTAAATAGGCCTACGTTTTCAGAATGAGCCTATGTTGCATGAAAAAGTGATGTCAAGTGCTGAATATTTAAACTACACCTTTGCTAACAAGCATAAGATTCACGCCAGGTACATGTTCTTTCTCTCCTACTACTTCATGTTCCTCTTATAACTCTATTTGATTCTCTGACACATCAATCTCATCTTCAGTAGCAGTATTTTCAACATGGATTTCCACCTGGCCAGATCACAGCTTGTCCTGCCAGTGCACTTTAATGAGGAAAACCTGCCCTGGTTCCCCCGGGATCAGCATCTTGCTGTCGCCATCACTTCATTGTGTTATCTTAGCAAACAGCAGCTATGTTGAATTGTCATTTTTCGTGCTCTCTACCTCATTAAATCTCTCTTCCTCCCTTTGCCGCTTCCTGAAGCTCCTCTCCTGCTAAAAATGCTGCGCTAGTGGCTAGCGCTCTACGCTCCAGCGCTTACGGTAAACTCACACACGCTCTCGCACCCTCTCAGACATATGGATGCTGTCAGCTCGCCTCGGCTAGGCTAATTACATGCAACAAGCAAAGCCACCATTTGTTCCAAACAGGGAACGATTCAATTGTCTGCTACGAGCATTTGTTTTCATGCTAATCGGCCTGTTGTCACAAGAGCACTTTGGCTCAGGGGCCGAATATCATTCCATGTCCCCTCGATCCACCCTCTGTTCTATCCTGAGTGTCGGCATGGGAAGAGAGGACGAACTTATCCAGGGAATATCAGATGGAGCTCTCAGCATTAACTAATGACAGGACGCCGTCCAAAACCTGGGGCTCAGCAAGAGCCACTTTCCAACCCGAGGTGCGATAGTAGAGCAACTATGAGAGCAGGAGGAATTAACATGGACTCAAGCCCTTTCTGGACCAAGCTGGAGACAAAGGCCGAGGCTTAATAGATCTCGGCGGGCTACTAGACGAGCCAAACGGGTTCTGGACAGATGACTAAATGATGGTTTGTGTGTTTTCTAACCAGCTACGGCTGTCCCAGTACGGGATTCCTGATGTAAAGAACAGCAAGTGTCTCTCTCGTTCTCTTCCCAGCATTCTTCTCTCATTTTGATTCGAGTTCTTCTTTTCCATTGGCACTGTACGGAGAAAATCACATTCCCTTTCCCACTGGGCTCATGCAGTTGCACTGATATGGAAAATTATTTCAGAGGCAGCCTGAACCGTAAACGCTATTTTGTTTTCTTTTTTTCTCTCTCTCTCTTTCTCACACACACATTCACGCCCCTCATTTTTTCCTGCCTCTCTTTCAGACTCTCCATTTCTTTCATTCTCAGTAGGGAGGATATATTCCAAGGCCTTGAGAGCCCACTCAGCGAGGGCGATTTGGCCAGTCTGTCCATTCCACAAAGAGCGAGAGGTGAGAAATCCATTTAGCATGTACAATACCCTCCACACACCTGAATCACACCAGGTGCATGCTTTCAAATTGACCGACTCGGCTAACACTCCTCCATTCAGTCCATTCACAGGGGCGAAGTCAGACTCGCTGCGCCTCTCCTTTCTGGATTATGTTTTGTATCATCCACACCGCTGGTGGAGAATTTGACCCACTGTAAGCAGAGATTCTTTGCCAGGTCAGAGCCGTCTCCCGTGGGCAGTGACTTTCTGTGAGCTGAGTCTGGGGGAAGAAAGCCGCTCTATTTCATGGGTGGAAATTCACAAGGCATCCAGCGAGACTGGAAAACAGGCCCAGTGTGAGACTGATTCCTGTAATAGATGACTAATACATTGCTTATCCTCACGCCACTGTGTGTTTGTGCATGTTGGCGGCATCTCTTTGGTTTTAACTTCAGTGCGTGCGTGCGCCTTCCCACTGCTTTTTTGAGCATCCTTTCCCCAGTGCAACCTTGACAACAAGTTGCCACGTAGTATGGGACAAATAAAACTCCTAATGGGATATCAAATGTTTTAGACTGCAGCCTGGTTTCTCAAGGCTTTTTTCCCTTCACTTTTGTTAATTGGTGAAGTTTGTTCCTCCTCACTGTCTCCACTGGCTTGCTTGGTTTTGGACTTGTTGAGCTGTGCATCAATGGATTTGCTTTTCAGTGTTTGTTCTTTCAGCAGTGAAATTTAAACCACACTGAACTGAACTAAACTGAACTTCAACTCTCAAAACTGGACTGACGCAGTTTCAATTTACTAGAACATCTATGTTAAGCTGCTTTGACACAATCTACATAGTAAACGCTATATATAAATAAACTTGAATTGAATGTCTCCTGCTTTTCATATGTTTTTCCTTCGATTCCAAAGAGTTTCCAAAAAGATCCCAACTTACTAACTGCACAATTTTTTTGACAGCCTGTACTCAAAAAAGATTTTGATAAAGTTATATTTTTGACACGTACAGTAAAAAGCACAGCCTTTTAGTAAATACAATTTAATAGCGTGCACTCAACACATCCGCTTAAGCTCCACATGTTCCATCACATGTTAAAATCATATTTAAAACTGAAATTAAACACACATCAATTCATATTCATGATCATAATCATATGACCACACATATTTCAGGTGAAAGTGTTTCTAAACCACATGTGCATGGGGAAAAAAAGGAATTCCAAACGACAACTACAAGCCATACACGATAAACGCGCTATATAAATACACACATTACAAATAGTAAATCATTTAAGGAAAATAAAGATCTAGATCAGGGGTGCCCAAAACCTTTTCTTATAAAGTACCAATAACTAACTTTAATGAGGCCTGTTGGCTGAAGTTATATACACCAAACCGTATTACATTAAATTTGCCATGGGTAATTTATTTGCTAGTATTTCAAAATAACTAGAAAACGTTGATTTAAAACATATTAATTGATGATGCTGTGTCACTTTTGATGTTAACAACAAACTTATTGTAGTAAAAACAAAATCCCATTTATAACACAACAGAGTTCAATGCTGAATACACTAGTCAAGCTGCTACTGCCTTTGCCTTGATTTGCTCACCAACGTCTTGTGCGATGTCCTCTGTCTGTCAACTGACAGTATTTACCTTTTCAAGTCTGTTTTATTTACATTATATCATTAACATTTAATTGAAACATTTAATTTTTTGTAGCTCTTCAATTAAAGAAACTATGGGTTGGGCATTCGCCCCAACCAGCTCTCCATCATTCTCCCTCTCATTTCAGATGGGATGTTGGGACAAATCATCGTTTCCATGGGCCAACTTTGTTCCTCAACCTCTCATCTAGATGTTTCCTTGTTTTCAGCAGTTAAGTCTTTTAAGTAAAACCAGTTGACCCCATGATTGTTTTCAGAATCAGCTAAAAGAAACATTATCAAGACTTGAAATAATGTGGCCAATATATTATCAGTTATCACCTTCCAAAAATAAAGAGTAATCAGTGTTATCATTGGACAGAACTTCCATATCAGTGCTTCCCCTTAAATAACAATAAATATATATGACAAATGCACTCCAACATGGGCCACTACTGATGTATCTGAAAAATCCTTGGATCAGGTGGCTGGGTGGTCTGACTGGGGAAGATGGGACACTGGGCTGGGCTAGACCGTCAGCTGGGTGGGCTCCCAGCATGAAGCCTCAGGGGCCACTCAGACAGTACACACACACACACACACACACACACACACACACACACACACACACACACACAGTATGTCCTGTGCACTGGACTTAATTCTCTCTCAGGAACAACACATTTCAAAAGCAAGGACACACACACTGTCTAAAAAGAAAGGGTGAGAAAGAAAAAAAAGTGATGTGAAGGAAGAAAAAAAGAGGAGAGCTGGAGCAAATTATGCGAAGTAAAAGTGTTTTGGTGTTGGCAGGTTACAGTTGGAGAGCGCTACTTATCCATTCATCTTTCACTCCCTTTCTTCCTAATTTCCAGATCCTGTCTTTTTCATTATCATTTCAATCTTTCATTTCATCCCTTCTTTCCCAGAAGCCCTTGCCCTTCCCATCAGGCTGATTCTTACGCACACAGCACATCATCATTGTTTTTAATCAATGTCCATCTTGATTATTTTCAATGTCTTCAACGGTCCTACCCAGAGCATTTGGTGCAGAAGCTCATTATAGGCCCACGTGGATTCTGCGGACATTCTCTCGCATTTTCTGCACCGTAGGATTCTGGAGGACGTTTTTAAAAATGGCAAAAATGCTAAACTGAGCTGAAAGTACTTTTATTGTTAGCCAAAGACATGGTCAAATGAACTCGTAGTGAATAAGATAAGTATTAACAAAAAAAATGTGCACTAAAATATTTACAAAATTGCAGATATTTCTATGAAGTTATACGGTTGCAGATTTCTTGTTATTGCAGTTACAATGAGCAATGTTATGCTAATATACTGTTAACATACTGTTCATAAAAACATTCAAATGAACAGATAATATACAATAGTAGAAACATACACTAGATTAATAAAGTAATTTTAATTTGTCATAAAATATACATATATTTGCATAGATTATTAAATTATTACCTCCCAGAAAGCATTTTTGGTTTTTAAAAGAGGTCTAATTGATGTCTAATAGACGTCTAAACAAAGTCATCTTGGCTAAAACAAGGCTAAATTTGAGCTGTCAGTGAAAATTTAATAGATGTCTAAGAATAGGCCAAAACTAGACTAGTCACCAAATAAACAGAAATGAATGACTACACATATAAAGTGTGTCTAATCTGTCTATTTTACGACTAGTCTAGTTTTTTGCTATTCTTAAGGTGCTTTCATATCTGTGGTTCGGTTTATTTGGTCTGGACCAAGGGCAACAAATGATACATTGTAGCATTTTTTCTGCCGTTTTAGGTCCTTTTCACACCACACTGATTGCTTTGGTCTGAACCAATTGAAAAAAACAAAATGCAGTTATGTGATAAAATCCACATCACTCATTGCCCAGATGTTATTGAACGTATTTTGTAAAGTGGTTTTTGATTGGTCAGAATTAACTAGCGGGAAAATTCCAATGGAAATCCCGCAAGTAAACAAACCAGCAGACACAAAAAAATGTCACTTTTTACTATTGAGGGACGACTGCGCTGGCTGATTGTCATAGAATACTATATAGTGTGTACATCACGTTAGACAAACTATACATTTTGAGAATGAAGCGTAGCTGCGGCTGAAAAACAATGTTTTCATGCAATGCAAATGGCGAAGGCGCATCGCAAGCCACTTCAGGAGCATGCGTGAATTAATTTAGGTAAACTACAACATGGTCATCTTCCGGAAATATTACCAACGGATCCATCAGGTAACGTTTTTCCCTCTCTTTCTCTCTCTCTCTCTCTGTTTAAAATTGTTGGTAAAGCGCTGTCAACAAATATTTTTACTTCACATCCCATAAGATGGGACAGTGCATCGACTATGGCACCTGGATTAGTCCAAAAAGGTATAGTACTTTTTTTGGGTTAGGTCTAGTTCGGATCATGTTTTCAACAAGCTCCAGGGTTTGTTTGAAGCATACCAAGACCAACTTTTCAAGGAGGTGGTCTCTGTACACTTTTTTGGTCCACTTTAGGTGCACACTCAAGTGCGATTGCTACATTTACGATTGCTGCATTTACACTTGCCCAAACGATCCGCACCAAGAGAGAAAACGAACCCTAGTGCAATTCAACCAAACTAAATAAGGCAAGTGTGAAAACACCCTTACATGTATGTCTATTTGATTTTTACTGACAGCCCAAGTTTAACCTTGTTTTAGCCAAGCTGTCAACGTTTAGATGTCTATTAGATGTCTATAAAACACAAAATTGTTTGCTGGGCTTCTTTTACGTCTTATCAAAATTATGTCAGGTTAAAATTTGGTCTATCACAAAAATCTCTAAAATTCTGCAGACAGATGTTAAAATAGTGAAACAATAAGCTGATAATGTGTTAATGTTATAACAGTTTATTGTGCATCCATATTTTAAAGAGACAGCAGATACATAATATATCAAATCCACATAAGAGAGTAAAATCAAAGTTTAATCAAAGTAAAGGTCTATTCCATACGTCATAAATTTCCCAGGCCTCTTTTCTCTGACCCTAGGCCACGTCATCACTCCAGAGGCCTTTTTGCAAGACTGCAGCCTCACAGAGGAACCAGAGATCCCACACAACACTGACAGCTCACTGAGAAGTCATTCCTGCCCTTGACTCACAAGACCTTCCAAAACTTTCCATAAGGCTGTAAAAAGTAAAGCAGGTCAAAAGGAATCTAGAGGGAGTCGGTACGCCCAAGTTTCGGCTCTTGACAAATCATCATCAGCGGTCAGTATTTACCCAAAATGCATGTCATAGATTTCAGGCAGATGCAAGATTGCACGGTCACTTCCAATAAGCCAGATGAAATGTATATTGAAGTAAACAGGACATGAATGAACTTAACTTATTGAGTGCGTTTACATGAAAGCTCGAAACCTAATTAGGCCCTAATAATAAGCTGGCAATGTACATGGTCATGGAAACGCATTATTAACCCATTTTTCTTTATCAGAGTAAGGTCATGAATGGCTTCAGCTTAAACTGATCATCAGAGCTAGATTTCTGCACCTTGAGCTGATTTCGAGCAGCATGTAAATGCATTAACCTGCTTTCTGTTGGTTTATTGGACTGCACATGTGTGATATGTGACAGGATCGTTTTCTTTCTTCAGATTTAAGCACATTCAGACGTAGCAAATGATTTGCAGTAGGGAAAAAGAAAATACCCCACAAACTCAGACGCGTCCTTGACCCAAATAATTGATATTATTCAACATCTTTTCAGGATAATTCATAAGCTATTCATTTTTAATGATTTATTTAACATGACAACTGATATTAAATAAATACTCAAAGTTAAATACACAAGTTATTATGTATTGACTTCATTAGGTATTAATAAATTCTAGAAAATTACTTGTATTGCTGGGTGATTGGCAGAAACCACGTGGATTCTGCGACCACAGAAAATGCTGCAGATTTTTGAGCCCATTGTTATTTATATTCATTCATTCATTCATTTTCTTTTCAGCTTAAGCCTGGTTTATACTTTTGTGTCGAGTGATCGGCTGATGAAGGCTACCTTAATGTACAAGTGGCTCAAACTCGCTCATTTTAAGCTGGGAACCACCAGATTTGCAGCAACTTAAATCATAAGGTGAAGACAAAACATCAGTTTCCATCTAGAGCTACTTCACGCAACTTGACACTTGTGAAAACTCACTGCAACGGGTTCACGCGGCTCTCCTACACTCGCCAGCGCTACCAAGCCGACCAATCACAGAGCTTGCGCTATGTGTTGTTGTGACGCGTAGTTACATTTTTTTAAGAGGTGTACGTCATTGTCGGCACCGGCCACAGCGAAGGCTATGCGACCCCGCGATGACTGTATCAGAGCATATGCGTGCACTTGACACAGAAGTATAAACCTTTAATGCATTTGTTAATCTGGAGTCACCACAGCAGAATGAACCACCAACTTATCCAGCATATGCTTTACGCAGCGAATGCCCTTCTAGCTGCAACCCATTACAGGAAGCATCCATACACACTCATTCGCACACATACACTACAGACAATTTAGCCTACCCAATTCGAATACTCCACACAGAAATGCCAACTGACCTAGCCAAGGCTCGAACCAGCAACCTTCTTGCTGTGTGGCGTTCGTGCTAAACACTGCGCCACCCTGTTATTTATATATTTACTATATTTATTTACTTATGTAATTCAGGTTTTTATATGAGTTTCAGCATTATTGTTGAATAACATGCACGTTTAGATGATTTGTGTACAAAGCAAATTGTAAAGTAAAATTTGTATCTATATTTTACTGAATGTCATATGAAAGACCTGCAGTTTTCTTCTGACCAAATACTTGGTTCTAATTGGATTTGCATTGTAAACCTTGAAAGTTAAGAACATTTTTCTTTTACTTTCATTTTTATTTTCAGCTCTGGCGGTTCATTCCGCTGTGGCAATCCCAGATTAATAAAGTGACTAAGCCGAAAAGTCTCTCTTAAACAAATTACGCATAATCCACATATTTTAGCAAAATTCTGGGCAGAAACAGCAAAAAAAGTTCACAGATTCCATCTGGCACTATTTTTTGGTTTCCAGAACAGGTTATTAGAATAGATTTAACAGAGTTAATAGCGTTTAAAAGAGCTATCAGAGTACTGGTGTGCACATAAAAGTGCTCATTGAGAGAAATTTGCCCACACTGATCATTTCCTTTAACACAGTCCTAACATTTATACGACTTTGAAGCATGAGCCAAATCTGTTTTGGACCAACAGCAAGCATTGGTTTGCATGCCCCGTGCTGGTATCAAGAACTGAGCTTTCTCAGGGCCGTACTCCCACTCCTGCCAGTGAGAAGATCCAGAGCAGGCCAGCAGACGCAAGACAGAGCTGACCAGGACTCGACACCCGTCTGCATCTGCTCTGGGCGGAATCTCCCTGGGGTGAGAAAGAGAGAGAGAGCTCAGATTGAAAGCAGAGCCGAGAAGATAAGCTTGCCGGCTGCTCAGGCCAAGGACTCTCCGCCCCACGGTGCAAGGTCTGGTGATGGTGTGTACTCTGGGGGAGGTGAGGGAAGATTCTTTGGGGGATGAAGAAAGAAAGACAGGAAGAACAGAAAAGGAAGAGCAAGATGGGAGAGGTTAGAAAGAGAGAGGAAGGGAGTAAAGGTAGCCAGAGGATGAGGTACAGATGATAAGGTGCAGGAGTGACCACTGCTTTCTGGACTTAATTACACTTTTGTTTGAATTCTCTGGTTGAAGGTGTTTGTATGTTTCCATAGGAGGAGAAAGCAAAGCAAAACAAGTCAAAGCTCTGAAATATCTGAATTGTGTCTCTAAGTACATAACCTGAAAATAGTCGTCGCCTATCCAAGTTTTATAAACAACAAATAATAACTTGACTTCTAGCTGATCATTTGGCATTAGAAGTACCTTATATGAGAAGCAAAATTAATTTACAGTTCCAAAATTAATTTACAGTATAGAATTTAAAGTCATGGTGCAGTGGGGAAATAATTAATATTGTGCATGATTACCATGAGCTTGGACAACTGCATTCATACATCTCTGCAATAAAGTCATCTGGAATAACAAAGAAAGTGTTCTTGCAAGATTTGCAGATTTCATCAAGATTCTTTGGATTCGTCTTTAATGCCTCCATCTTACCCCAGACATGCTTAATAATGTTCATGTCTGGTGACTGGGCTGGCCAATCCTGGAGCACTGAAGTATCTCTTTTTTGGCTAAAGTCTGAGAAGGAGCGCTATCCTGCTGAAGAATTTGCCCTCTCCTCTGGTATTTAATGTAATGGGCAGCACAAAACTCTTGATACCTCAGGCTGTCAAGTTACTATTTGTTGCTCTTACAATTGGGATCAACGTTAAGACTTTTGTCAGGTAGCACAGTATTTATCCTGCTACTATTATAACAATGACTTTGTAATTACTTTTAAATGGATAGTTCACCCAAAAAGAAAAAGAAAACTCCAAAACCTTATGAGTTTCTTTTCTCTGTTAAACACAAAAGATGATAATTTCAAGATAGCTTTGACCATTTGTCATCCAAGATAGAAAATAACAAATACGATAGAAGTTAATAGTTACAGGTTTCCAGCTTTTTTCAAAATATCTAGTAAATAATACAGAATTTTCACTTTTGGGTGAAATGTCTCTTTAAGAATTTTTTCCCCCAACGTATGAGAGATAAAAATACTAAGAGCCAATCAGAACCCACAACACTTTATTTGGTTCAGAGTATTGAAAGCAGCAATAACACAGTGATTGCTCAAAGTTATCGTGGGCTGGTGTGGACACTATATTTATTGCTATACTTACCCTTATTGTAAACTTTCTCAAAGTAAAATGTCAATTAAATTTAGAAATTTAAGCAATAACCTACAGAATTTGCAAAATGAACTAGGTAAAACTATTGCATTTTTATTGAAAAAGACTTTAAGACTCAAATATTTGTTGCAAAATCAAACAATAAATTGATGTGACTAAATTTTTAAACAAAATCAGTTCTTCACTGTTGGGTTGGGTGATTATTTGAAAAGTAAGAATCGACATTCAGAACCTATAATTGATCTAATTTTTCTAGGGTGATTTTTTCAATAACTTTCCCTACATGTCACGTGACCCTGCTCTGTTAAAGGCTGTGGCTGATTCCTACTTCTGCAGCCAGTTTGCAGCCACATCTGATCTCTGGTCAAGCTGGACAATGGACTCATTCTAGAGCCTTAAGGCTCATAAACATCGGGACGCTTTTTAAGTTTTTCGTCAGCTTTTTCCAGACGTTTTTGTATCAATGAGTATGTCAACTACTTACTCATTGCTAGAAAACCTCAGAGACTAAATTTCATTAATTCTAAGTAGGTTCCTGAGCTCCGAAAAAGCCACCTCTGAGCAATCATTTCCTCTGCTTGTGTTTGCGTGTGACAGCAGGTGTGTTTGCAAACCACACGAGTTAAACACATGCAGATGAAAAGGTTCATATACAGAGATCAGACAGTCGTCTCATCTTCCTGTCCTCATCATTGCTCTACCGAGGCCTAAAGATTACCTCCTTATTCCTTACAGTAAAGCTGCCCAGGGGCCTCTTTCATGTTTTTCCAGCCTCTAGACTCCACCAGTCAGGGGGCGAAACCGAGAGTCGGAGGCTGGTAAAGCATTACCAGAGACACATCTGAAACTGACTTGCACTAAAGTTGAATTACGCCTTCCATCACCCAGCCGCATTCATCCGTGGTGTTCAGATGTCTGCTGGACATCTGGTGAAATAAAGCAGCAAGCTTTCCCAGCTGAGGAGTAAAATTAGGCAGCACTTCCTGCAATCTGTACATTCACAGCAAAGGTCATCTTCACAGGGGAGCGCATGCAGACAGAGGCATCATTTGACCCTGTGACGTTTCTGCCAGTACCTGCACGGCTCAGCCAGAGACATAATGGTGCTTAAAGAGATAGTTCACCCAATAATTAAAATTTGGTCATAATTCATGTCATTTCCTGACTCCATTTCCTTGTTCTACAGAACACAAAAGTGGAATGTTGACCACCATTTTCAGTTCCCACTGACATTTTAGCACATACAATGGCAGTCAATAGGAACAAATCATGTTTGGTCGCCAACGTTTATCTAAATATTAGCTCTCATTTTCATCAAACAGTATATCACTTAAGTTTGGATTGATGTGAGTAAATTATGACAGATTATATATTTTTGGGTACATCGTACCTTTAATTTTTACCTTCAATTTCAGATAACCCTAAAAGGTAACAGATGAAAGGTTTGTAATGTTTTTCTTGATAATAAATGAAGCAAATTACCACAGTTTATTTCAAAAAGCTATATTCAGATTTTAAATTGGACTTATTTTTCACTCAAATAAAAAACAAAATAAAACATTTTTAAATAAAAATTAAATATACAACATATAATTGCATAAAAATTTATCTAAATTCCTTTATGTCCTAGATTATGTATACTGGATATTTATGAGGACAGTTGTGCTTGGTCTTTGATATAGTATTGCTCTGTGTGGGAAAAAAGTTATTCGCCACTCCATTGAACTTTGGTTGAAAACTTTAACATGTACATAAGCTCACATATTTAATAATCTTCTAATTTTTTTGATATCTGGGTGGTGTTTTAAAACTATGTGAAAAATAGAGATATCAAAGAAGCTTTGGAAGACTGGAGTTGTGGAATGTGAATTGGTGTTTGATTAGTAATCTTTTTTAATGATTATTATTTAATTTTGGGGTAAGTTTTGGGTATTGGGGTTTGACTTATTGTAAAACCTTGCTAAACTTAATAAAGACGTTACAAAAAAAAGAACTGATCTAAATTAATTTATTAACAATGCCATACATAGTTTATTACCAAACTTTATTCACATTTTGTGACCTAAATAACAGTCTATTTCATTTTCTTATTTTTAATCTTGTCATGTTGATCATCAAGAAAATGGTCTTGTATTAAGCATTTTGACACACAAAAAGAAAATAAAAAAAAGAAAAGAAAATCCCAATTTAATCTTAATTGCTGAATAGAAACAATTAAGACATTAAATACTATCCTGCAGCTGAAACCATTTTCACCCATTTAAACCAACACTGTAAACCCAAAAAAGTTAAGGTAACTCACTGTTTGAGGACACTGACTGCAACAAACCATTTAAGTTCAAAAACAAATCCTAATGAGTTCTGTGAAATTAATCCATTAAAGTAAACGAAGCAATTTGAGCACATCAAAACCCAATAAATTAAGAGAACTCAAACCAACCGAGTACTGTGAAACCCAATAAGTTAAGGCAACTCAAACTGTTTGAGGAAACCGACTGCAAAAAACCATTTGAGTTCAAAAAACTAATCTATAAGAGTACTGTGAACTTACTCTGTTTAAGTTAAAATAATAAGGTATTTAATTAACTCATTACCTTCAACACTAAGTTCAAAACTCTTTTCAAATTAGTAGAATTAACTTTCAGTCAATTTTGAGTTAACTACACTCATTTTATTTGATAAAGCTGACTGTTGGGTTTTAGAGAGAAGGAAAGTACTCTTACAGGTCACATTTCACATACACACACACATGCTCCCAGTGTGTTCAGTCCTGATGAGGAGTAATACTCTGCATATTCGATCCCTGGCGATCTGCAATCAATAACTGCCAGTGTTCTATTGTCACAAATGCCAATTAACAGGGTCTCTACAAATGCTGACTTGTTGATTCGGCGCTCCTTCTCATTCGCGCATTCTCTCCCTGTCTCTTCCGTTCAGTCTCATTGGCTCTTTTTTCACACATAAACACACAATGCCTTCACACACTACCTGTGCTGAATTACTGCACGCTTCCAGGCTTGTGAGGTAAATAAATCTGTTGAAATAAAGTGGGAGGACCTGAGCTGCTCGCCGTAATGGAGAGAAACTGCTGCCATATTTCAGCAGAACAAAATCTCTGAATCTCCTTTACAGCATATAAAAAGTCAGTTAAGAACACAATAAAATGGTATAAGGCTTTCCTTATGTACCTGGCCCATGCTGTGCCAAAATATCATGGACCAGTCAATGCTTGACAATTTTACCTTGGACTGCGGTGCGGGGTTGTTGGGAGTGTTTCGTAGGTTATAAGCGACCATCAACCATTTTCTCAGAGGATGACAAGCTGACAAAACATTGCTGTAACTCTGGTACAAGTTTTATTTAAGGAGATATTTACAAAGCACTGCAGTGTTTTGGTGTTCTGTGTTTGTCTGGGATAATTAGTCTTACTCAAATGTGTATATTTCACACAAGCTGAAGCTGATTGGTCAGTTCTTGTCATGTAACTTGCTGTGTGTCGCAGGATTCATTCAACTGTTCGCATCTGGAAGGCACGAGCGCATCATATCACTTGTGTGCGCAAGCTGCTAACCTCCATTGGAAACAACGAACTTGTGCTAACTAAAAAAGACACGATATGCAAACGGCCCCTAAAAGTCTGCCGTTATTTGAGATCTCCAGCAGTTCATCTTTTTGCACAGCCATGGTGGATTCACCTGATTTGTTGAAAAATAGGTTGCAGATCCATACCTTGGCAGTTTGTGTTTCGTTCGCTGATCTTTTTCCCTTGGCAAAGAAACTTTCCAAAGACGTCTGTTTCTTACTCATTTTGCTGCTTTTGGCTTAAATTTGGGCGCTCAGCTGACCAAGATGTAAGCGTCATTTTTCAAAATAAAAGATCATTCAGACTCAGATAATAAATAAAATAGAAATAATTAATGATTTCTTGTGTTAATAATTTATGATTTACGGTACTGGTCCAAGGCTCGGTGGTTGAGGACCACTGGACTAAAGCATAAGGATGAGCCCTTCCTAACTTGTAATGTGTGGCACCAAACAACTTTCCTGCTCAAAGGATGTGTCCATCAGTTGTATTTTTCAAAATCCTTTATTTCAAACGGCCCTTCAAAGTGGCCAGTTTTGAGCACTTCGGTTTGGAAAACATTTCAATATGATGGCCATCATTTTTTTTTTACTAACGATGAAAAAAAACGGTGTCTACCGTTTTATGTCATCGTCTAATGATGATTATTTTCTTTGCGCTTTTACAATTTTTGCAAACGAACACCAACGTTGTAAAAAAAAAAAGTAAAAAGTACAAGCACATACCGAAAGACTAATATAAACAGACGTTTATAAAATTTAAATCAGTCAACTAATTGGCATTTGCTCATAGCACTTACATTTTATTGCTCTGTTGTGGATTTTGATGGTTTCTATTGACTTTCTTACGTAATTACTAAAATCCTCTGATACGTAATACTTTCTATTATTTTTACTATTCTATATTTTTATTAAGGTGCCACACTGGCTTAGTGGTTAGCACTGTCACTTCACAGCAAGAAGGTCACTGGTTCAAGTCTTGACTAGGCCAGTTGGCATTTCTGTGAGTTTGCGTGTTCTCCCTGTGTTCACGTGGGTTTCCTCCAGGTGCTCAAGTTTCCCTACAGTCCAAACACATGCACTATAGGTGAATTTGGTAAGTAAAAATTGGCCGTAGTGTATGAGTGTCTGCGTGAATGTGAGAGTGTATGGGTGTTCCCCAGTACTGGGTTGCAGCTGGAAGGGCATACGCTGCTTAAAACATATGCTGGAATAATTGGTGGTTCGTTCCGTTGTGGCGACCACTGATAAATAAGTGACAAAGCTGAAGGAGAACGAAAGAATGAACATTTTCATTCAAAAAATAGCTGCCCTATCAGAAAATCATTGTTGAGTTACTAAATAAAGATTGGAACTGAACATTGCGGTATAAATAAATCTAGTATTTTTTTACCAACTTTAGAAACATCTCATGTCATTTCTAGTTAGGAATTAGTATTGTTTTAATTAAATATTATTTTAATTATTCTTTTAATTAATGACCAAAGCTCAGTCTATCTTTATTAAACCTTTAAGTTGCTGCTTAAATCTGTCTGAAATCAGTTTTCTGAAGTGTCTTTCACTGCAAAGTCATTGTTTTCGGACAGCGGTCACTATGAATTCTGAGATTGCCTTTTCTTTAAAGGCTAGATGGAAAATGGCCAAAATGAGATATCTTAAGAGGCAGCTTATTAAAATTGGATCATTTTAATAAGCTCTGGGATTGCACTTATGATCACTTAAAATGCAGCTTACGTAGGCAGCTCACTAGTGTTAATACCGAATTTGTGTGTGCGCGTGTGTGTTGCAGGCTGACAGAAGTGTAGAGGGCCTCTGCACGGTGCGCTCAGATCAGCACCTTCCCAAGAGTTCAACCTTTTAACAGGTTGAGCTCTGTAACCACCCAGAGACTTGGCAGCATGCTGCGTACCGACAGAAAGTGTGTGTATGTGTGTGTGTGTATGTGTGTGTGTGTGTTAAGAGTCAGAGCGCAGTCCCTGCTTTGAGATGTTTTGACATAAAGCAACAACACAAGTGACAGGGGTACTTACTCAGACAGGAAGCCTGATCTCATATGCTTACACACATACGCAAACATCACGTAAGCGCGCACACACACACACACACATACATACACACACACACATATATATATATATATATATATATATATATATATATATATATATATATATATATATATATATATATATATATATATGCAATAGGCTCATTAACGCAGAACTGAATTCCTATTAACAACAGCGGATCCCTCTGTTAAACGTAATTAGGAAAGTAATTGTTAATTTTCACTTTTTGTTTCCTGGAAGCGAAACAAAAAAATGCGCTAGAAGAATAATGTGGTATAAAAACGACGTGCCCACAATGGGTTTTAATTCACTAATAATTACATACATGTTGAAGGGGTTTAAATAATGTCTGCCAGATTCACTACAGGTGCATAAATGCATCAGTTTGTCCTTGCTTTTGGGTTAAAGTTGATGAAATTCGATTGTTCGACTCCATAAACTAAAACATAATAAAAAAAACATGAGAAAATCATCACCATTTAGGGGTGTCTTTATTAGAGTCATTCATAAATCTCTGCATCCGTGCAGTCTTTAGAGACACTGAAACATTTTCTCTTTTTCTCTAAAATTCAAAAGACTTATAAAACTGCACTGTAAAACAAAATGCTGGGTTCCACACAACCGATTTGTGTTGAGACAACATGAAGGAATTAAGTTAGCTTATTAGTTTATACAAGTTTAAATTGAAGTTTGAATTGATAAAATAACGTCATTTTCAATTCGGTTTCTAATGACACTATCACGTCTATTTTAATGACACGGCTGCATTAGAACTTCAAATGTTTTTCATAAATCACCAATCACAACAGACTGGGTCATCGGACCAATCAGCGCAGATTAGCTTTGCACTAAGGAAGGGTTTGGGAACGAATGAATCGCTGAACGAATCATATGGGAGTCATTGAGATAATTAGGTAAAAATAAATGCATATTATGAGACAATAAAAGGTTTTTTTTTTACCTTGCATGCATATCAGACTGTTGTTGGAGACCCCCAAAACCAAAATATGACCTTTTATAATGCAAAATAGACGCTCTTTAAAATAAATGCATATAACTTTAGAGAAAAATCTATAAAGTACAAACTTACTGACATAGATTTGCACAGGACACCCATCATTGCAACAACATCAAGAGCCATACGTGGAGCTTTACCGCCATCACAGTGCGATAAAAGAGCTGGTTCTGGTCCAGCGTTGTTCTGATCTGTGTAATGTTTGTTATGTGGAGCTATTTGAAGGGATGAGGCTGTGGTATCAGTGTGGTGCAGGTTCAGACTATGCGGATCTGGCTGCGCTGGCTTTGGCCTGCAGCCCTGAACGCTCAGCTAGATCATTAACGTGTTGTTATAAACCTGCATGTGACTGCTGGCTGTAGTAGCATGCTTTACGCATTATATGGACAAGTTAAAATCAGTATTTCCTCATTAGAGTTCGGCGCATACATATACACACACACACATATGCACGCACTCATGCACACAAAGGACTCCTGTGTTAGGAATGTTTATTCAGGGCTGACCGTGTGCTGCTCGCTCTGATAAGAGAGCAGTTAAGTCAACAGTGGACAGCGGGTCCGCCGGTGAGCATGTTAGCTGCTGTTTGTTCAACAATCTGTTTACAGTAAACACTTTGACCGCAAGTCTGACCCCCTTCACACCTTGCTACCTACAGCGCCCTCTAGCAGAGTGTCGCCCCCTACTGATAGCAGGTTGTTTTATCAGTCAAATTGAGGAAAAACGCAGTTGACTACACTGTAAAAATATGTTAATTAACAGTTTCCATACTTTGTGTTTCACAAGTGTTTTCCATTTATTTACTGTTGTGACTTGCATTATGGAATGTTGATCTATGCTCTGTTGACTTATGATGTTGAAAATTCAACTCTTTACCACTTTAACTAAGTGACTTTTATTGACATTTAATTAGTTTGAAATAATACAATGTATAAGAATTATATGGAGTGAATCTAGCGCCATATATACTGCAAAATAAAAGAAAGTTTTGCAAACAAAAAATAAAGTATTGAGCAAAAAAATGAATAAATAAATGCAAATCTCTAAAAATTAATTTTAATTAATTTAAAACCTGCCTTCATTTAAGCTACGTCATCACCTGGAGACACAGTATCACCAAGGTGGTCTTACAGCCCAGTAGGTCTAGGCCTGCCAATAATGCCCAACAACTCTTGACGGTGCCCCCTTGTCAAATCAGGGCCACGAAGTGAAATGTGCAGAAACGAGAAGTGAAAAGAGAAAACAGTATCGCACACTCACCGCTGACTAAAAAACAAATCAAAATGAGCATTGCACTCGACTGGATGGGTTTTGTAAAGGCAATGCTATACAAATCTGCATCTGTTTTTTTTTTCTTTGCATATGAACAATTCCAGCGTTATGGATGTGAAATTTGCAGTAAAAACTCAAAACATAAATTTGCATAGAAAGTATATGTAAACATTATTATGAAAATTTTACTCATATTTTTTCAGAACAACTGACCACAGTTCTGTGATCAGAAAAATATAAATCTGTAAACATGCGTTATACTTCAAATAAACATGCGTTATGGATGTGACAAAAAAAGTATACACCATACTTTGTAGAAATTCTGTGAATTAAACGGCACAACCCAAAAGAAACAATACTAATCAAAATGATAAGACGGCCCACCATAAAACAAAAATTATTGTTTTTATTAAATTTAACATTTTCACATTTATGAGGAAAAAGTGTTGTTATGGATGTGACATCTCTCCGTTTTGGATGTGACAGATGTGAAATTGTCACTTGTGTGACTTTGGTGAATCAAATAGAATATTTTGAAAACATTGACAGATGCATTTTTGAGTATTTATAAAGTTTTGTAAAATACTTGCTTACCCTAAAAAAAACCCAGAAACGGTGTTTGTATTTTGGTGAAAACGTTTTTCATGGCAAGGTTGACATTTGCACGAAATTGCTCATTTATTTATTTATTTTTGCTCAATACTTTATTTTTTGTTTGCAATTTTTTTATTTTGTTTTGCAAGTAAATATGGCCCTAGATTGACGCCATAGTATGTACAAGGCTTTTGTACTGTAATACACAACACCAACCCAGACAATATATCACCTTAAACTATTAAAAAATGCTCATAAAAGTCACTTTTTCGGGGTTAAAAGTTGTTAGAAGAAAGATCAAGATCCCATAATACAATTCGAAAGCATAAATAAATGTAAAAATAACAAAAAAAAATGTGTATAGTGTAGAAATCTATATACAATGTCAGTAAATCTGGACTGCACTGTTTGTGTATCTTAGAATATCATTATCGGTTATCGGGTAGCGCTGTCGCCTCACAGAAAGAAGGTCGCTGGTTAGAGCCTCGGCTGGGCCAGTTGGCATTTCTGTGTGGAGTTTGCATGTTCTCCCCATTTGCACGTGGGTTTCCTCCGGCTGCTCCGGTTTCCTTCTGGTAAGCTAAATTGTCCGTGTGAGTGTGGATGTTTTCCAGTGATGGGTATTGGCTGGAAGGGCATTTGCTGTGTAAAACCTATGCTGGATAAGTTGGCGGTTCATTCCGCTGTGGTGACACCGATTAATAATGGAACTAAGCCAAAAAGAAAATAAATAAATGAATTACTATTATATTACTACTATTATACTACAAAATATGGAAATATAAGTAAACAACCATCTTTCAAACAGTATTATATAGGTCTACCTGTGTTTTATGACATGTTGATAGAACTACGATTTGTGAGACGAGTTTAAAGAGGATCATGATTCATATGAGTCATTTTTTTAAGCTAACCAAAACCATTTGGTGCAACCAGCAAAGACAAATTCCCCAGTGAATGACTCCCATTATTCAGTTCTTTTTAGTGAATCAAACACATTCAGCTTGACAACTGTAGACTAACTGCCTAAACGAGTGGCTATTATTTCCAATTATTTTAGTGGATCAGAAACAGATAAAGCACAACCACTGTATGATTACCCACTGAATGACTCAAATGAGTCGGGTCTTTGTAGTGAATCAAAAACATACTGCACAATTATAAAAGACTCCAAAATGAATGACTCATGTGAGTCAGTTCTTATTATTGAATCAAAACCATATACCACAACCAGCGTAAACCAATTCCCAAATGAATGACTGATGTGAGTCAGTTCTTAATAGTGCATCAAAAACATCTAGTGCAACCAGTGTAGACTTCCCAAATCAATGGCTATTATAATTCAGCTCTTTATAATGTATTAAAACCACAGAGCTCAATCAGTGTAGACCAGTCCCCCAATGAATGACTCATGTAAGTGAGTTCTTAGTAGTAAATCAAAACCATGTAGCACAAGCACTGCAGCTTAATTTCTCAATGAACAACTCAGTCTGGTCTTTTTAGAGATTATTAAACATAGACATCTTCACTGATTGCCAAACAAATTATTGTCATAAGCAAGTTTCAAACATTTACCACAACCAACCAGTGCAGAGAGATTCCCCAATGAATGACGTCAATGAGTTTGTCCTTTTAGTGAATCAAAAACATACAGCGCAACCAGTGCGGACCGGCGGCAGAACGAATGACTCTTATTAACTGGCTCTTTTTAGTAAATCAAAAACATAAAGGGACTACCACTGACACACCGAATGACAATTGTTCATTTAAGTGAACCATAAACATACGGTTGACAGATAAAACAAACAAATATTGGGTTTGTTAAACAGTGGAAACTGAAAGCAGTTGACACAACGAGGGTCAATGGAAGTGTGTGCCAAAACTCTGCCACTCAGTTCAGGCTGAAGGACTTGAGATTAACATTAGCACAAACTGATGCCACGGTGACTGCAAACATGAGTGGAAAATACAGTTGACGTCAAAATTATTAGCAATCCTGTGAATTTTTTTCTTTCTTCTTCAAATATTACCCCAATTATGTTTAAGCAGAGCAAGACATTTTTCACAGTATTTCCAATTAAACTTTTTCTTCTGGCGAAAGTCGTATTTGTTTTATTTCGGCTAGAATGAAAGCAGCTTTTAGTTTTATAAAAAAAACATTTTTAAGGTCAATATTATCAGCCCTTTAAGCAATATTTTTTTGATTGTCTTCAGAACAAACCACTGCTATAAAATAATTTGCCTAATTACCCTAACATACCCAATTAACCTATAATTATGTTTAGAGCTGGACGATTTGGCCTAAAATCAAATTCTCAGCTAATTGAACATTTTAACTGGATTACGATTAATGAGCGTCTATTTATTTACTTTATTTTTTTGGCCTCATAATTCACTGTCAAGTTTTCCCTGCAGGCACAGGACATCAACATGACATCACATTGACGTTGTACTCTGTCATAGGAATGTTGAAATTTGTTTGGAAATGAAAATCGGGTTGACGTTAGAACTTAACATCAGGCCGACATCAATGTCTAATGCCCAACCTAAAATCAACCAAATATCAACATCAAATTATATTAAACCTTGACGTTGTGTGGGCGTTACCACTATGACGTCTATTAGACGTTGGATTTGTCACTTTCCAACACAACCAAAAATCACCCAAATTACAATGTAATTTGACATTGTTATTGGAGCTCAAAATAATGTTGTCCTTAAAGGCAGGCTAGACGTTGAATTTTGGTGACCTGACGTCATGACCTAAATCTAACCTTATATTAACGTTGTATGATGCTGTGTGCCTGCTGGGTTTGTACAGTACATATGCTCACATATAAGAAGTGAGAGATTTGTGAAAGAAAGGGTGCATTATTTGATTTTAAAATAACTGAAGGAAACATACTATTTACTATCTGTGATTATTTATTGACCTTAATCAATGTTAAACAACTCAAATTGAAGCACACACTGCCTAAAACCAACAGTCACTTTTTTACTGATATGACACGGTAGGAAAAGTTATTGAAAAAAAATCGACTTCGAAAAATGTGATCGTTTAGAGGTTCTTAAAGTTGATTTAGATTATATTTCGATGAATTTCCCAGTCCTTAAATTGTCTTTAAATTGCACTTTAAGCTGAATACTAGCATCTTGATAAATATCTTGTAAATTATTATGTACTATCATAATGGCAAAGATTAAAGAAATGAGTTATTAAAAATATTATGTTAAGAAATGTGTTGAAAACAATCTTCTTTCCATTAAAAGAAATTGGGAAAAAATTATACAGGGAGGCTAATAATTCAGGGAAGCTAATCATTCTGACTTCAACTGCACATAAAAAGCACCATATGTTCAGAGAGAGGCAGATAAAAATAAGAAACCTGAACAGGTCTGTCTCAATCACATCTTCATTCCATGTGTTTACTAAAGCATGATTGACAAAAAAAAAAAAAACCTGGACACCTTTTATCTCACTTCCATTAGGACTATTTCTGCATACTCTCCCGCTCTTGCCTTTCTTCTCCTAATGTTTCTCACCCTGCTTTCACATTCTTCTTCGGTCTCGCAGTCAGTGAGAGAATAAAACAGAGAAAAGGGAAGGAGGCAGAGAGCAGATCACCCAAGAGAACCAAACCAAGTGATCTGAATCATCTTAAAGGAACGGCAAAAGGGAAGAAGAGCGAGAATGGAAAATAAATGCAAGGAGGAAAGGAGGATAAACCACTGCAAATGACAGATTTCCATGGCATAATTCAAGAGAGGGATGAAGGATAGAGGCTCCTTAGAATTCGCTTTTGACCACCACTTTAAAACACACAAAGAACAAGCCAACGGGAACGCTGCTGGCCCAGGGATGTGTTCATAAAAAAAATCAAATCACTGCATAAATGAGAATTCAGTTTCAAATTAGTGAATCATGTAAACTAGCATGGGCCACCATAAACAAGCTGTATGCTCAAGATAAACAGAAAGTTACCACAGTAAGCTGAAAGAACAGAAATGAGTTTTTATATTCAAAACTGAAATAAATTACACATTTTGGGCCCAGTTACACCTGGTATTAAAGGGATAGTTGACCCAAAACTGAAAATTCCCACTCTTCCTCATGTGATTTTAAAACATTATAAGATTCTGTTGAAGATTTTATGAAAAATGCTGATTGATGGAATACTCTGACTTCCAAAGTAGGACAAGAAATTACTATGAAAGTTAAAAGCATGGGTACCAGCCTTCAATATATGTCCTTTTCAGAGGAAATAAACGATTGAATGACTCATTTTTAGATGAACATTCCTTTTAAGATGTGTTTTGGCCAATCAGATATGAGAACTTACCAATGAAAGAACAAAACAATACTAAAACAACAAGTTTGGACCAAGATATAATGTTATGTTAATGATCTTATCTTCTTCTGATGGTTAATAATAACACTGACTTTTACAGATTATGAATAATGTCAACAACTTTACATATTGCCAAATATTTGGTCTTCAGTCTTTATTTCTAAACTATTTAGGATATATTTGACCAACCAAGACTCATTTGCAACCCAGGCTCATTCTGAAAACGCTTTATACACTTCCAGGGAGCGCCAAATACGTCCATGGAGGTATGTTTGTTTTTCTTTTTCTTTTTTTTGCAGTTTTTGCAAATCCACCAGAAGCTGCTGTGCACGCATTTTGAAATCTTAAATTTCCCTCTTTGAGATCTCAAATTTTTCAAGTGCCATTTGCAGCTGCTTTTCTTGAGTAAATCCACCAGAGGCTGCTGTCGACTGACTGACTGATCGACAGACCTACCCTCCTCCTTCCATAAACCCAACCAATAGTGTTTTCAAAAGCATTGATTGACCCACCCACCCTCTTTCCTAAACTCAAATGACAGTGATTTAAAAAGCAATCCAGATAAAGAAAAGTCCCTCGATTTTTACCATGTTTTCAGATTTTACCACATTCTCACCCTGTTATTTACTTATTTATTTACTTTTTTGACTTCTGCTTTTGTCTTAACCATTTTCTGGGACCATTCTTCACCAGATTCCAACCTCGTTGTTGTGGTTAATTTTGCGTCTCAAGTCCACTGACATAGATGGTGAGCTACTGGACAAACTGGTATAAATGGTAAAGCCGTTCATACAGAGAAAAGCGGTCAGCTGGTAAGCCCAAAAAGAATGGCGTCATGCCGCCCTAGAAAGTTCATTTTAAAGATTAAATGCAGCCATACGTACTTCTGGTTACATAATTCGAAATCTCCAGAAATTTCAACAAAGGCTCATTCTGAAAATGTACCCTTATATATGTTCTGGAGATGGCAGATTATGTAGCCAGAGCTACATATGGCTGCATTTCGTTTTAAAAATGAACACTATGGGGCGGTATGTCGCCGTTCTTTTTCTTGCTAACCGGCTGACCGCTTATTTGCATGTGGACAGCTCTACTGCTGTTACCAGATTGTTCAGTACGTCAGCGAACTTGAGATGCAGAGCGGAGTTGACAATGGGTTTGAGTCCTCTGAAGAACTATTCCAGAAAGCAGGTAAGACAAAAACAGAAGCCAAAAAATAAAATAAACAAGAAAATAACAGGGTGAGAATGTTGTTAAAATCTGAAAACGAGGAAAAAAATCAGGCGAGGGCTTTTCTTGTTCTGGATTGCTTTTCAAAACACTGCGGTTGGGATTTGGGAAAAGGGTGGGTGGGTCAGTAAGTGCTTTTCAAAATACTATTGGTTGGGTTTAGGGAAGGGGCAGGGTGGCGAGATCGGTTAGTTGGTCAGTCAGTCAGTCAGTCAGTGAGTTAATCAACAGTGGGCTCTGGTGGATTTACATGAGAACAGCAGGCGCGAATGGCATTCGAAAGAGATATTTGAGATCTGAAAAAAAAGAGTACACAGCGGCCTCTGGTGGATTCGCGAAAACAAAAACTGAAAAAACATAGCTCCTGGGTTGTATTGTGCTCTCTCCAGGTATGTATATAGGGGTACGTAAACAGGGCTATATTTTAGAATCAGCCTATGTTGGTCCTTCCATTTCTGAAACAGCTTTTAGTTTTGTAACTCTGTCTAGTGCTGCTATAGCGAAGCAAAAAAATGCCACACTTCACCTTTAGCACTACATCTTTTACAGTTCTTTGTTTCCACATTTACAGCACTCCAAGAGTTCCCGCTTTCTCCACCAAGATTTGTATAGGTTCGGCAGCTGTCAGTCAAATCTTTCTGACACCAGACTGGAGGTTTCTGAGAGTTCACTGCAGGTATCCGCCCCTGTACTCTCACATACTGCCACCGAAATCACGTAGCAGTCCTTCAAGCGCTCATCTGTCTGCCTGTCAAGAGACTGAAAGACACCCCAGACTATAGAAGCTCAGAATCCCCCAGAGGAGAGAATGACAGAAGAGACAAAGAGAGAGAGATGAGTGTAGAGGAAGGGAGGAGCAGAGGGTGGATGAGTGTGTCTGGGGAACTGGGGGACGCTCTCACATCATCAAGGGCAGAAGTGCATGCTGCATCTCATACACACACATGCACAGACTGGAAGGTGGCTGTGCATCTAGACATACACACACAAGCATCTCCATTTACACAACATACAAATGCAAAGTTATGCACTTAGGCATGCAATACACCTCTCTATACAAACATAATAAATGTGGCTTGTGCAAAAAAAAATCTAGTTTTTCCAACAGCCTGAAACAGAGCTGAGCTGATGATTGGTTGACAAGCCAGCTGGGGTTTGTCTGCTTCCTGTGATGGGGGAAAAGAGGAACCAATCAAAGGCAGCCGCAGGGGTCCAGGTACCAGGCTGATTAGATTCACCAAAATGCCACTTAACACATGGATTTAATCATGCACCATCAACACCACAAGATTCACTTATATCAGCACACCCATATAGAAACAGTGCTGCTGAGGTTAAAGAAATTGAAACTGATTGCTCTTTAATTGATTCTGTTGTCTTGATGATATTAAGTCTTTAAAAATGTCAAACTTACACTGTAAGTAAGTTTAATATATGTTTGAAAAAAAATAAAAACACTCACTTTCCTTCTGCTTATTCCATGGACAGCGCTCAGCATTTATAAGTACGCCCCTCACAAATCTATCTTTTACATTCATATTTTAATAGGAAGCTCTACAATATTGTATTTGTGCTTGTACATTACTGGAGCCAAATCTGGAGCTTATCTAACAAAATAACTTAAATAACGTTCCAAAAGCTAGAACACTCAAATTTAAATGTTACAGAAAAATATTAAATACAAATCTAAAAAGAGGAAAAATCAAGATAAGCAAAATAAATAAATAAATACATTAAGTTGAAATTTTATAGGTTGTAGTTTATTTTTGCAATATTTTGCTTGAATTTAATTGTATTATCTTTCAGTTTCTAAATATGTTTAGAGACTAAAATATTCAATCATTCATTTTCTTGTCGGCTTAGTCCCTTTATTAATCCAGGGTCGCCACAGCGGAATAAACCGCCAACTTATCTAGCAAGTGTTTACGCAGCGGATGCCCTTCCAGCCGCAACCCATCTCTGGGAAACATCCACACACACATTCACACACACACTCATACAGTACGGACAATTTAGCCAACCCAAGAAAAAGAACCCCTGCTGCATTTGATTATTATTCTGTAAGTTAAACATTAGCAGATTATACTATGCATTTCACATTATTTACTGCAATTCAAATATCTGCTTAATTAATAAAATTTAAAAAACGAAAGAAAACGCCAAATCGTGTTACACAAATTTTTAAAAAAGGATCACGTGACACTAAATTCAGCTTCGCCATTACAGGTATTACAGAAGCATTTGAAGAATAACACTGATTACAGTTGATTGTTGCTGCAGCATCACTAAACCGGCTGCCAGAAACAGCAGTTACGCATTCTAACTTTAATCACAGATGCTGGATATGTAGGAGAACCGCACGCCTCCTTCCTGAAGGAGAGAGCCTGGTATAATCCAGCAGCCTAATTACACTGACTCGTCTAAACATGCCACCAGAATCAACTAACGGTATTTATACCAGCACAAACAGACACTGGCATCTGTCACGGTGCAGGAACAGACGACCAATGAAAGCGCGACTCATATTTGAAGGGAATGCGGACCCTGAGGAGACGCACCTACAACTCATTAATTCCTTGTACAGAGACTGCAGGAACAACCCAAACTGTGGGAGAAGCCATGTTCAGCATGCATGCGTTTGTGTGTGTGCGTGTGTGTATATGTGTGTGTGTGTTATGATAAGGCTCTGATGGTGCTGGAGGCGAACAGGGGTCAGACACCTCATTAAGCCAAGAGGAGGAGGAGGAGGAGAAGGAGAGGGCAATTAACCATGATGGGGGAGAGAAAAGCAAACACACTTCATTCACTATACTCACACACAAATATGCACACACACACACACATACACACACACACATGCACAGAAACCAAACAAAACAGGAGTGGCTGGATGGGCCCTGATCATTAATGAGTAATCACAGAGACAAATGACTTTTTCCGCTGTTCTAGGTACGTGTCCACTTACACACATACACACATTCGCAGCTTGTGCAAACAGGCATGCGGAGACCTGCAGATGAATTACTCAAGCTATTCTCATCTGGGCTACTTCAGTCCCATGTGTTAATTCCTTCAGGTTGTTCTTTTTTTTTTTAGTCTACCCGTAATGATATTTCTGTTCCCCGGCATTGTGAAAGTGTGTATACATGCGGTTGAGCTGCTGTTGTGTCTTTCTCAGTTTGCCTAATACGCTTAGGTTTTCTTGGGTTGTTTGGTTAATGGGCTTCTTGGTGATTTGTGTGTATGTATGTGTGGGTTTACTAGGCTCAGTTTCTGTCTATTAAGGTAAACAAATTATGTCAAAGCCTTCTATTATGAATGTGTTGGGTTGTGCCAAAAGGTAAAACTGATTGTTGAACATAAAAACAACATAGGCTTATTGGAAATCAGCCGACATTTTTTAGAAACCACAGAAACGTACTTAAACATACGTTTGACTGCGGTCTCTAGATTAAAAGAATGCTACGGGCCAGTATGATGCCAGCAACTTTTGTCCCATTTCACACTAATGATATTTACAATGAGAATAGGAGAGAGATTTATAATCGATGGATTATAAGGATTATTTTTGTGCAGCTTGTATATACACGTAAACAACTTAACGTTGTCTGTGATTTGTAATTGAATCAACAAAGGCTCATTCTGAAAACATAGCCTTATATACATTTGAGATCATTAATTTTGTAGTGAGAGGATGTCTGGCATTTCGTATTTAAAAGGTACGCTACAGGGCCGTTCCTTTCGTGCTTACCTCTATATAGGCGTTTTTTCCACTGTTACCAGTTTGTCCAGTAGCTAGCCATGTACGTCAGTGGACTTGAGAGGAAGAGCAACAGTGTCTGAGTCTGATGCAGAATAGTTTCAGAAAGCAGGTACGACAAAAAAAATAAATAAAATAAAAAATAAATGAACAAGTAAATAACGGTGAGAATGTGGTAAAATCTAAAAATGTGGTAAAAATCAGGCTGCTACGAGGGCTTTTCTTTTTCTGGATTGCTTTTGAAAACACTGTTGGTTGGGTTAAGGGAAGAAGGAGGGTGGGTCAGTCGATTGGTCAGTCAGTCAATTAGTCAACAGAGGCCTCTGGTGGACTTACACAAGTAGAGCAGACGCGAATCGCACTCGCGAGAGAAATTTGAGGTCTCAAAAAGCATATATAGCTGCCTTTGGTGAATTCGCGAAAACAAAATCTGCAAAAAAACATTGCTCCTGGGACATATTTTACTGTCTATAGAAATGTATATGGGCTATGTAATCAGAGTGAGCCTGGGTTGAATTGAATACATTTGCTTCACCTTTCCATCTCAATATGGACAACTTTTCTGGCATGGTCAGTTTGCTGGGTAGCTTACTTTGAATGGTGCTGTACTTGTAAGTGGGTTCAAGCAACCCAGGCTCACACGTACCTCTGTATACATTTTTAGAGAGAGCAAAATATGTCCTGGAAGCTACGTTTTTTTTTTTTTGGAGTATTCACGCTTGTTGTTCTCACATAAACCTACAAGAGGCCACTGTTGACTGACTGATTTACTGACTGACCAACCGACCCATAACCCTTCCACCTCACTTTCCCTAAACCCCATCAATGGTGTTTTAAAAAGCACTAATTGACCCGCCCACCCACTTCCCTAATCCCAATTGCAGTGTTTTGAAAAGCAATTCAGAATCATCTGATTTTTACCACGTCTCTCTGTGTCTCAAGTCCGCCGAGTTACCGGACAAACTGGTAACAGTTAAAAAAGCCATCCATATGAAAGTAATCAGCCAGCTGGTTAGCCAGAAAAGAAACCACCCCATAGCGTTCATTTTAAATATGAAATGTAGCCATACGTATCTTTGGCTACATAATTCGCGATCTCCAGAAATGTGTATAGGGCTACGTTTTCAGAATGAGCCTGTGTTGGATTCAAGTCTAGTTAAGAATGGTTCCACAAGATGTAAAACTACATGGTTGTAGTGCACTCTTACGTTTGCTTCTGAAAACACTATTGATTGTTTTTTTTTTCGTGATGATCTGCATGACATGTCTAAGAAGGACATGCACATGAAACTAAACAAACCCTTAGCAATGTATTTCAGATTTGCAAAATTGTAGACATCAACTTCTAGTGGATTTGTCATCTGAAACGTGCAACAAAACACCCAGAGCCATCTATTTTACGATTCTCAAAAATATGGGCAGTCACATGTTCTCAATGAGCCCAGGCTGCAAATACATTTACTGCTCAAGAAACATTTATTATTATTTCTTCAATGTTAAAAAAGTGTTTTGACATTTTGACATTTTTTTTTTTGTGGAGACTTTTTTCCTCAGGAAGTTTTTATGAATAATTTGTGCTTTAATCAAAATAACCGTGTGTACAATTATCGTGGATCAGTCTAAAACATGCTTGCTGAATAAAAGTATTTACTCCTTTAAGAAAAAAACAACAACAACAGTGTATACTGTGGGGACCAAAAGACCTCACAAATATTGTAAAACCTGAAAAACACCCACATTGTGTGCACAACAACAAAAAATGTCAATGGAGTGCAGAAATGTTTGTGAAAGCTAGGTTTAAAGACTAAAAGAAAAGAATTATATCAGTATAAAACAATAGAGGACAGAGGAAAGTCCCAACAATGGTGTGAGTGTGTGTGTGTGTGTGAGCACTATCAGCACAATATCAGTACACATTAAATGCTGAACAGAGATATTAAATTGCCCTTTATCCAACCACAAGCGCAACTAAACAATAGTCGTTTCTGCAGCTTTGCAAACAATGACGCTCTATTGTAAGAGCAAATGAGGAGGAGTGAGAAATGAGGGTGAAAGCAGATACAGAGGAGCACAGAAGGTGAAGCTACACACACCAATGCTCATTCTCTCCAACATGAGATTACCCCGGCCCGTACATCCTTACTTTCTCTTCCACACACATACAAACTCAAAAAGCCCTTGCTAAGCTAAAGCCACACAGCTGGTTTCCTGTTGGAAAGTGGAAATAGCAGCACTTGTTGCGGAGGGGTCTAGTCTGGTCAGGTCTGGCGGTGTCTTGCACCCACACTGGAACAAGTCTCTATATTTGGCCTCTGTAAGAGAGCGTGAAGCACGCCTGAAACCCCAAAGCTGAGGAACAGCAAAAAACCCTAACCCTCCCAACTTCAAAATAAGTGATGGGAGGGAGAAGAAACAGCAGCTTCCTTTGGGGGGTTTTAACAGAAGTGTAACCAAAAACCACATCTGCTTGGCTTGAACACACATGCAAACTCAAATCAAATGGCAAGGGCTGCTTTTAGAGGGAATTGTTCACAATTGCTTGGGCTAAAAAGAGATATGGAGAGAGAGAGACAATGAGAGAGGGACATGTTCACGCCGCAAACCAAAGAGCCCGAATACTGATTTTCAGCTCAAATTTCAGCAAATATCTAATTGCGTTTCAAGTTTTCATGAGCTTGCTTATATGATTTTTTTAACAGTCTCAAAACACTTAAAAATGTGATTTTAAATAGTCTTCAAATATTCATTGTTAACAATTTATGTATATTATACAATGTTTAACTCTAATATGAACTGTATTGTACTGTAGGACACTTATGCAGTATGTTAATGTCAGTGTTGGGCATGTTCCTTTAAAAAGTAATGGGCTCTATGCACAGCTAGAGTTTTAAAGCCAACGATAAACTTCCATTGAAAATACTGGGGTAAAAAAAACTGTAATATTTTAAAGACTTGGTGGGGGGGGGGGGGGGGGGGGATAAAGATTAATGCAGTGCTTCTTGCCCGATCTGACACCCACTTCATATCGTATATCTAAGAGGCCGTGAAGATTGTTGATTTTTAAAGAAATCAGATCTTAAACGTGCCAGTTTTGTAATGGTAAGACAGAAATTGGGCTGCCTGGCTGAAAATTAAAAGTCTGTGTGCATATATTAGTTATAGTTACTAGTTACTTCTCACCAATAGTAACTGAGTTAGTTACATAATATTAAAGTAACTAATAACCAGGTAAAGTAACTATTGAGCTACTTAAAAAAATCTAATTCGTGAAATGACTATAAAATAAATATAAATCATTGTAAACTAATCCACACTATTTTCACGTTGTTGTGGGGCAATGTGAAAGACAACAGCAGCATGTCCTTAACTATTATCAAGAGATTATTTTGTTTAATTATGTCTGGGTAATAATTGTTTTTTTTAATAATTATTTTTTGGGGTTTTTACCTTTATTGGAGAGAACAGTCAAAAGAATTGACAGGAAGGCATGGGGAGCAGAGAGAAGGGAAGGACTGGCATAGGACCGCAAGCCGGGAATCAAACTCGGGTCGCCGTGAGCACTGGAGTGCATGTGTCGACACACTTACCACGACACCACTGGCGTCGACTGTAATAAGTGTTTTTAATGTCTACTTTGGTAGCAGAGCATTTCACTTGTGTTGCCACTAATTTTGTGATGGCATGTGACGACTTGAGGTGCTTCATTAGATAAGAATCACTTGTCACCGACGCAGAGTGATTTCTTGGCCATAAGTTGCACGATACATTCTTGCCTTTTAGCTCAACAAGAGAAAATAAATGCTTATATTTCCATTTGCAAACGCTACCTTTGAACCTGTTGGATTTGCTATTGTTCTGACTCCTGGTCATTGTTGTGTGCAACTGACACCCGCACTACTTTGCCTCTGATTGGCAAAAGATAAAAATGTACTCTATCTAAGCCAATCCTCACATTCTTGGTTACACCACATTCACATACACCAATCATCATCGCTGGTTGGTTGTGTCCCGGCCCAGACAGATACATGTACACCCACCCCAGAAAAAGAGAGGTCCTATAGCAGAGACACGCTGCCCGTGTAAACCCGCCGGTCGTACAACACCCAACCGGCTCTGAGCTGGTATCGAACCGGCGACCTTTAGAGGTCAGAGGAGTGAGGTTTTACCTGCACAGCACCGACTAGATGGCCTCCGTTACTCTCCCCCCCCCTCCCCCCCCCCCCCCCCCCCAAAATGCTTAAAAAAAATTTAAAAGCTTTAAAAAATTAAAAGCTGCATTGTGAAAATTACTGTACATTTTACAGTAAAAACATAACTCATAAACTAAATAATAATTGCAGCAAGATAAATGGTGCTGCAAATATACAGTATATTTACTGTAATTGATTTACAGTAAGTTACTGTCAAACTTCTGACAGTACGTTACAGTAGATTCTTTAGATTAAAGTTAATTTCTACTGTATAAAACAACTTGCACATAGTGTCAGAATGCTCACCAAAGCTGCGTTTACTTGACTCATAATAGAGAGAAAACAGTCATATTGTGACTTCAACTTCATCTTGCAGGGTCATTAAAACTAAATATTGTGCAAAGACACATCAGACACAATACTGTAAGCACTGATTTCTTAATATTTGGAAACAATGACCCTGACAGTATTGCATGTTAACCATAAATAAAACATTTTCAAAGTCATAAAGTAAATTTTTTTTTATTCAAATGCAATGGGATAAAGTTTTAAACAAGTAATCATGAATAGCTGGAAAGTTCACTGAGAGTTCAAGAATGTAAATGTGGTTTTGCTGTTCAGACTGTGTCAGATATGTGTCACATGTGAGGAAAAGATTGAACTGCAGATTGAACAGCGGTGTGAAGGAAAAAAAGAGAGTCAGCAGTATGGTGTGATCCACCCCTGATCATTCTGTGTCCATGCTTCTCCTCTGCAAGTGTGTGTGTCTGTGTGTAGTGGTTAGTAAGGGTCAGGCTAAAGTTGAGTGCAGTCAGTGAGAAGGTGAGAGTTTACATGTTAGGCCATTGCTTCCTCTGACAACCCAACACCGTCCTCCTAATCAGACTTTTTCGGGTCTCACACACACACACACTCGTGCAGGTCACGTCACACAGTTTTCACTGTCTAAAGCGGCCTCTCACTCTAGCTTCCTCTATGTAACATCTTCAGATTGTCCTTTAGTTGTTCACAAATATATCTGAAAATGGATGCAGGAGATATTAAACTTTTAATTAATTTAACATTTATATGATTGTTTACTCATTCCAAAGATTTTTGCTCATCTTCAGAACACAACTTGAGATATTTTTTATGAAATCTGACAGATTAAATTTACCCAAAACTCTGACAATTGAAAACATTTACAAAGAGATCAAAAATGTATCTAAATGATGAAATAGTTTTGACTGAATTCCTCTGAAGAAGCACAATCACGTTAATTGATTAACAGGTTTAACTGTTCTTTTTATTCACACACAAATATCAAAGAACAAACAAAAGCTCAATCAAACCTGCGGAATGTGCAACAGAGTTTTATGTAAATAGACTCGCAATTAAAATTTCACTTCTGTTTTGAAGTAAGAGTGCCATTCTGGAGAGAACAAACCTTTTAAACCAGGGGTCCCAAACTTTTTCTTGTGAAGGGCCAATATACAAACTTTATTAAGGCTAGTGGGCCAAAGGTAAATATAGTTGCTATGGGTAATTTATTATTTTATTTAATAATATTTAAAATAATTTAAAACATTGCTTTATAATACCTAATACAGTATAATTGTTTTACATTTGACACTGAACTTATTACAGTAAAAACAAAAAATCTCTTTTATAATGGAATGGAGTGACACTAGTTTTTGCCTTGATTTGCTCGCCAATGTCTTTTGCATGGTCTGTCAAGTGACAGTATTTACTTTTTACAAATTCAGATTCATTTATATTTAACTGAAACATTTCCACTTGTTTTTTGTGGCGAAATAAAACATACAAAGAATAACAGGTTAGGTCAATTTAGAAATGACAATAATGTCAAATCAGAATCTGACAGTCTGTTAAAGACATTGCCCCAACCCCCTTTATAATTCTCAGATGGGATGCTGGGTCAAATCAAAGGTTATAATGGGCAAACTTTGGCCAGCGGGCCCTACATAGGCATCTCTGCACTCTCAAAAATAAAGGTACGAGAGCTGTCACTGGGGCAGTACCTTTTCAAAAGGTACATATTTGCACCTAAAGAGTCTTTAGTAATACCTCAAGGGTACCTAAAATGTGGACTCTTCAGGTACAAATATGTACCTTTCGAAAAGGTACTGCCCCAGTGACAGCCCTTGTACCTTTATTTTTGAAAGTGTGCTCTTAATATTTTAATATATTAAATAATAACTTATAATAACTTATCTTATTATAATCAGTTGTTTAATAAACACTGAACCCAAAGTTTGCATAATCTAAATAAATTTGACCAACAGAGAACCTAAACATCACACTTTAATAATTGATTAAAAATATCCAATCATTTCTTATTTTTTCTAATTTGACAGGGAGAAATGAAGCAAAACTACTTTATTTTTCAGTGTGTGTATCGCAATGTTCCCTTTTCTCCTCCATTCCTCCTTTATACTCTTCTGTTCATTCCCCTCGCTGTCGTCCACCTCCATCTATCTGCCTTCTAAATCAATGTGTCTAATAAAGCCATCAGCTGCGCTGAAATATTGGGCAAACATGCACTCAATCAATGCATGCAAATGCCAGCCATCCATTCAGGGCTCTTCTGAATATCGACGGCGCTGCATGGGCGCATCGTTCCAGGGGTTTGTGTACGTGTGTGTTCGACAAATAAAAGCAGAAGGAAGGACACGTGAAGGGTTGAGAGAAGAGGGAAATCCAAGATAAATGTGTTTCATTTTCTTCTCTCATGGCTCCAAAATGGAGAGAGAGTGAACGGCAGGAAAACAGACTTCCTCTCGATCCGACCTGGAGGCCACAGACATGCCCCTGTTTGAACTACTGCAGAGGAGACGCTACCCATATGAGGAAAAGAAAAGCTGATCCCAAATCTGAGGTTAAACGCCTCTGAAAACGAGAAGATTGGAGCATTATTGTAGTGCTGTAACCTTGAGTGAATACAATGCAGCTAACCGCTAAAGAGGAGATTTCTCGCTCCAAATGTAAGCCAACTGTAAGGACCAAAGGAAGATTCATTAGGAGAGCCCAGTTCAAGCCCTGTAAGAGAAGCTGAATAAGCCACCTGCAGACTGTCCTTCCAGGCCTGGACAATTACACACACACAAACACACAGACACACACAGAAAATAACATAAAAAAAGAGTAAACACAGCCAATTTACTGACCTCACCCTTACCCTTGCATTTCCCTGTTGTATGACAGAGGCAGTAGTAAAGACTCTGGGTTCAGTAACCCCATGGAAAACCATCAGCTAAGCAGCCACTGTGAGAACTCTCCACTAAGAGCCTGACCCAGAGTCAACAGCTGAGCATTTAGCGCTTTCACTCTCTAACCACATGTCTACACTAGAACTGATCACCAAAACACAATATTTAAATAAATAAATTTACCTAACTCTACACAAACATGTAAAAATGGTGACTCAATCCAGATTCATTTAACAGCATTTTGGGTTAACAGTAGGCTCATCAACTTTCAGTGACAGTTTATTACTCTTCTGATTGTCACATAGTCATATTTTTGTGGAAATCAAATCCCAGGAGTTGTTAAGAAACACACTGAAACAAAATCTAGAAACACTTAATCCAATTTAAAATGTAACTTTCATTTCAGTTAATTATTGTTTGTTTTGTTTATTAAGTAATACAATCTCAACTGAGAAATATTTGTTTTGACTAATATCAAATTTTAGAGTTACTCACACACGCCAGTATAAATCAAATATCAAAGGTGACTCAAACAGTTTGAGGAAACGGATTGCAACAAACCAAGTTCAAAAAGTAATCCTAATGCGTACTGTGAACTTAATCCATTTGAGTAAGCGAAGCAATTTAAGCACAGTAAAACCCAATAAATAGAGAAAACTCAAACCAACTGAGTACTGTAAAACTCAACAAGTTAAGGCAACTCAAACCATTTGAGAAAAACCGATTGCTATTTAACCATTTGAGTTAAAAAAAACTAATCTATATGATTAATGTGAACTTACGCCATTTAAGTCGAAGTAATGAGGTATTTAATCAACTCATTTCCTTTAACATTGAGTTCAAAACTCTTTTCAAATGAGTAATTAACTTTCAATCAATTTTGAGCTGCACTCATTTCATTTAATAAAGTTGACTGTTGGGTTTTACAGTGTATTGATCAGAATCTCCTGACCCACAGCACTATATCCAGGTGCATCATGGGAAAAGGTTTAGAGTTTATGTGTTATTTTAGTTAAAATACGAGTTGATTTTGTTGTAAACTTTGTTTGTAATTATGTCTAAGTTGATTTTTGTGAATTAAGCACAATGTTTAATTCATTTATGAATTATTGGCCATCACCATCAACGTGGTTAGTGTGTAAAAGAAGCACCCCAGTGATATGGTCCTGTTAGGGGCTGTTCATGTTCTGAGCTCTGAATAAAAATGTGACTGACAGTGCTGCCTCCTACCTGCTTATTCTGCCAGATTGCTGACAACAGAGACACTTAGGGTTGTGTGGTGCATGGGACACGAGTGTTCTCGCTAACATGCTGTTAAGCGTAAAGTTATGTGCCATAAATGCCACTTAGATTAATTCAACAGTTTAGTTAGGTTATAGTAAGTCCAGTTGCCCATGAACAGCATGCATTACAATATGCTTTGTACTTTCATGGACTTAAAAAAAAAGATATTGTTTAAGGCAAATAATACATTTTTCATTGGCTCAAGTGATCAAATTTAGATGAAACCATTACCCTATTTTTTTATTTGGATAAATGAACATTTTATACAAATTGCTGTTTTGATTAAAAGCTATATCTTCTTGTTTAGAACAAAATAAGAACTTAAACTAATTGACTTCCTTCAACAAGACAAATATGCTTTGTACCAGGTTATATAAAATTGTTCTCATGGAGATAGAAAATATTGTTTAAGGCAAATTATTTATTGTTTATTGGGTCAAGTGATAAAATTTACATTTTAAATCATTGCCCTAATTTATTTATTTCTTTATTGGATGAATGAAAGCTTTTCTCCAGCATAGCAACAGCATTCAAAAAACAGCGACTGAAATTTAAAAATGAAATTCATTAACAAAATCTTGCTTCCATCACTTTTATTCTACAAACTGTATTTTTACTGCATAAAGCAACACAGTCTTGTGGAAAGGTTTGGCGAAATTGTAACTAATTTACATGAATTCAAACCAAAAATTGTTATCGCTCACACAAAACAATGGTGGTTATGTTCAGCTGTACTTCCTCCTTTTTAAAACCTTATTTGTACTAATGATATCAAATGAATACCTATTAAATAGCCACCAATTATCTAAAACTTAATTTTATCATTAAATCAGGTTGTATTTAATGCAATGATTTCTAAGAGGAACCCAAAACCAGATTTTTCTTTTTAATCAATTCCCAATTTGACCAAAACATAATACTATAATAACTTCCATCATGCTTCCATCAGCTGAAGAGTTCGTGTAATGACATGTGCTTGCTTGCTCTAACTCACATTTGTCATATTGGACATTCTCTAAGCGTGTGAGGTTGTGAAGGGGCTATAAAGGCATGACTTGCAGCTCCACTACTTCACAAAGAGGATAAAGAGTTACTGAAAGAGTATTAAAGATTGTCAACTCAAGAAGAGTTGTACTTAAAAATAAAGCCACAAAGAGATGGAAGAGAAAAGAAGTGAAAGGCACAGATAGGAATAATGTTAGTAATATACAGAGGGGACTGAATGCGTGACTTTAATGGAAATCAAACCACTTTTGCAGATTGTAGGTTAAGGATCAAGGCTGTAATAGAAAGGTGTGTTTGTCTGCACATGTATTAAAGTGTACTAAAGATGCTGTACGCAGTTTTTAGAATAGGACACCTCAAATGCTTTTTGATTTTATTTAAAGTCTGTGAAGTTGTTTTTTTTTATGGTTTCCTGTAAGTCATTGAGCACAATTAATTTTTGGAAAGAGTGTGAGAATGAAGTTAGCAACCAGGTAGATATTAGCAAAACAGCACATTTACACAGAATGTCAGATGAAAGTGACTGGAGCTACATGACTTTGGAAAATGTAAGGTGTTAACACATCAATGATGTACCAAAACTGAAAAGAATTCCTTTGCATTATTGAAAAATCTTGTAATGTTGGCAAATATTAAATGCATATCAGGCCAGTAGATGGCGCAGTCTTTGTAAAGAAACAAATGCTGTTTCTCAACTCCAAGAATGGAGAGAACAGCCGAAAATTATTTAAATAATAATTAAAACCCCTTTTCACTAAGTTTACTATGCATATAGCCTTTACACATATACGTTGCAGAACACAAATAAAATATATTTTTTTACGAGTTCAAGCAAACAAACACCCTTAATGTGTTTATGACTTTTGTAAGATTTTCATGTTAATGTTCTCATTTAAGTAAACTCCTGAGAAAAATAAGTGTTATCTCTAAACTTTAATAATCAATCCATATAAAATGCTGAGCTTCACCACCTACAGTCGTAATGACTTCTGGGACTTCTACAAGTTCGGCGCTCAAGTCTGCATCAGTGCGTCCTCAATACCAAGAAAACAACCGGGAATTTCCACGCGTCCTCCGTTCTTGCAATCTTGAGTTCTGGAACAAAACTTTGGCTGTTGATGATGACGTTACATTAGAACACGAGGAGATCACTGAAAAACGCATATTGAGAAACAGCTAAAGACTAAACAGCGACATCTACTCGATCTTAATCTGTGAACAAACTTAGTGTTCGTAATCAATGTTTTTTTCCCAGTATTCTCACACTCCTGTCATCTAAGCATATTATAAGCAAGAGCATGATGTTACTTTTTACACAATTTTATTTTTACAGGTTATACAGACAAGGTGTAACAGTATCGTTTTCCCAAAATGTCCCGTGGGTTTCCTCCAGGTGCTCTGGAGGAGCTAAATTGGCGGTAATGTATGTGTGTAAATGCAAGTGTGTATGGGTGTTTCCCAGTGCTGGGTTGCAGCTGGAAGGGCATCCGCTGTGTAAAACATATGCTGGATAATTTGGTTGTTCAAAACAATACAAAACAAAACAAAAACATTTATACAATCTTTAATTAGTTTTTATACAAATGATAAGAAAAAAATACAGAAAAAAAGAAAAATAAATAAATAAGTGAATCAAAAATAAAAAAACAGTCCATCCAAACATCCACCATATATAATGAATAATATACACTATTAAGTTTTACTTGATCAACTTTGAAAAAGGAAAGAGTGAAATTGTCCATGAATCATAAGCGGCCTAATTTCAACTCTTAAAAAGATGAGCAAGGAAGAGGCCCTAGATTTTTAAAAACTTTTTAGTAGCATCTTACAGCCCTAATTTACATGATAATATTTTGGGGCCCTTAGGAAAAGTTTTGATGTGTTTTGGCAATTTATTTAACAGTGTTTAAGGGGCTTGATAATGCAAGCACAGAACTAATAATACTAGTTGAAAGGACTCAAATCTATCTGAAGCTGTTTGATAACTGTTTCTGGCCAGTCACTTTCTTTCAATCAGCAGAAATGTGATGCATATTTAAATCTGATCATACTTCTCAAAAGCCAGACAGACAACTTTATCTAGAAATGAGACCACAATCTTTTAGCGATGCATCTTGTAGCTCTTGAAGTGACAGAAAAGAAGTGAAAGAGAACAAGCATGAGGTGAGTGAAAGAGAAAATACAACTTCTAGAGTCACACGGAGAGCTGAATCAGAGCCAAAGGGAAATGTGTATCAGCCAAAGTGTAATCATAGGCCAGTCTCTCGGCTATTAGGAGAATTAAAGCCTGATTGAATGGTCTTTAAAGTGGAAACATAACATGGGCCTGCCTCTCCGTGTTTGTCTACTCGACGCAACAGCTGGCCCAAACCCTCTTTCAAGAAGCAAAAGCTATGAAGAGTGTTTAAACCATTAAAAAGGTCTGAATCGCAAACTTTCATTTCATTTTATCCATAGACATGTCAAGGCGCAAGAGCGTTCCTGGCACCCGAGATGTGGAATCACTATAGCCTCGATTCACGCCTCACATCTTCCCCTCTTTCATCAGACTGGACCGGCTCCATGTCCTGAGCGTATCTGTGTATGTGTGTGTGAGGGCGAGATGATAGGGGAGGACTGTGGGACTTAGACTGCCTCTGTGTTGTGTCCACAGCTGTGTGTAAGGCTCCTGACCTCCAAACAAAGGCCTGCACAGAGGAGCCACTATCTGGCAGGCATGATAGAGGACAGGCCAGTGCCGCCAGACGTGCTGAGGGAACGACCGTAAAGCCAGAGAGACAACACAGCACCCGCAAGGCCCTTTGATAACCGCTGGCGACTGGAGCCAGCATGACACGAATACAATCATAGCGTTAATACAGACAGACGCACATATACACACTGAGAGAAATGTGTTTGGTTTATGGTCACATGTATAAGAAGTGAAAAGGTTTAGACAGGTTTAATATGCTGTCGGTTGTTACCTGTAGGTACTTGTGAAACCCTTTCAAGGTTTGCTTTAACATGTTTTTTTTTTTTTTGCTGAAAGTGAGGATGAAAATAGTATCTCACTTTTGCCCTTTTTTTCTGAGGCTACACCTGAATTAGAAGTTTTAAGTAGGTCTGATTTGTTTCATGTTGTATAAATTTACAGATAAATGCTGCTCTTTGATTTTTCAGAGAAGAATTAATGCATCATACAGGGCTGCACGATATTGGAAAGATCGAACATTGCGATATTTTGTGATTTTGCGATATGTTTTGCGATATAAATACAATTTCACTCATAGAGTTGAATAACTATTTTGGAAAGAATTTATAATTTAAGATGAATTGGAATGATTTTGTTGGGAAATATGTATGCATAAAATCTAAGAAACAATCTACAAACTTAAACTTAAAAAACCCTTGTGAAATAATGAATTATAATCCAGATTCCACATTGCGTATACTTGCAATGTGACTATTGCGAATTATCATATTACAATATTGATGCTAAAACAATATATTGTGCATCCCTAGTATCATATTATCTAAACAAAATGTTTTAAATAAGATGTAATAAAATGATTTCTGTAGTGACAGTGAAGATATTAAAAAATCAGTTACGTAATCAGTGGAATAAATATAGAATGAAATATATAGAATGACAACATTCATTTATTCATCTTATCCAACATATGTTTAATGCAGCAGATGCCTTTCTAGTTGCAACTCATCACTGGGAAACATCCATACACACTCATTCACACACATACACTACGGACAATTTAGCTTACCCAATTCACCTATACCGCATGTCTTTGGACTGTGGGGGAAAACTTAGAGGAATCCCCCGTGGACACGGGGAGAACATGCAAACTCCACACAGAAATGCCAACTGACCTAGCTGGGACTCGAACCAAAGACCTTCTTGCTCTAAGGCGATTGTGCTACCCACTGCGCCACCGTGATGTCCGTAATCAGAAAATGTATTATAAATGTATTTCACTTTGAAGGGTGGCACATTGGCTAAGTGGTTAGCATGGCTTCCTCACAGAAAGAAGGTTGCTAGTTTCAGTTCTTAACTAGACCAGCAAGTCTTTCTGTGTTTCCCCCACAGTCATGCGATATAGGTGAACTGGACAAATGACATTGTACATAGTGTGTGAATGGGAGAGTGTGTTGGTGTTTCCCAACACTGAGGGTTATGTCTGGAAGGGCATTCGCTAGTAAAACATATGCTAGACTAATTGTTGGTTCATTATGCTGTGGCGACCCCTGATAAAGCAGGGATTAAAGGCTTGTATCCTTCCGTTTCAGGCACACGCCTATGCTTTACGGTCATGTAGCTTTTGCCGTGGCTGACGCTGATGCGGACGCTGGCACACACCCCTCAAAAAATTTAACTACACCTCACGACGCATAGTACACGCTCAGTGATTGGTCAGCTTGGAAGCTGTACAAAATGTGGGCAGTTCTGAGAGCAGCAAACCCGATGGGTTTGCAAGTGTGGAGTCCCGTGAAGGAGCTCCAGATAAAACCCTTTGTTTTGTGTTTACCTTATGATTACAGTGATGCGCGTCCGCCAATTCCAACATAGGCTCAATTGGTGTTTTGGTAGAGTAGGTCAGTTGATCAGTCAGTCAGTTAACAGTCAATCGACAGTGGCCTCTGGTGGATTCGCGAAAACAAAAACTGCAAAAAAAAAAACGTAGCTCCTGGGACATATTTGGCATTCTCCAGAAATGTATTTAGCGGTACGTTTTCAAAATGAGCCTGAGTTGGCCAGTTCCCAACTATGAATAAGTGAGTTTTAGCTACATGTACATTAAGGTAGCATTCAGAAAAAAACTAACATCGCAAAAAAAAACTCGATACAGAGGAACATAACATAACCTACTGCCAGCTAGCATTTCTAAAGTGTTTTTGCAGAGCAGCACAAACAGCATGCAGAAGTATAAATGCACAGCAACATGCAAGGGATGCACCGCGGGTCATGACGATCACTCGACGCAGAAGTATAAACCAGCCTTCAGCCGTAGGAAAGTGAGTGATTTCCCAATATTTTTGTTTTTACTGTGAACAAGGCACATGCTTTTTTTCACTGTTTGTAACGTTCTTACTTTCTATCCGTCTTCTTTTCACATAATTTCCATTCTCTCTCTCTTCCTGTTCATCCTTTCTTCATTGCTGTTCTATCTTTAAATTAGCGTATAATATCAACATTTATTAAAGCGATAAAACTTAGATCTAGCTTTAAAGCAGTTTTTATTTAATTATATATATATATATATATATATTACATAATAATATTTATATATATATTATTATTTTATGTAATAAATTAATTAAAAGTTCAAATGACCTAAACATAATTCAAATGTTCCTCTGGGATTGACCAAAGACAATACTAATATCATATAAATACAACAGTTAAAGAGATTAGCAATTTTCCCTATATTTGCAAACACACATTCACTAAACACTAACAGCAAATTATTTACATGTCTATTTTATTTCCTCAAGATTTGAGTCAGCTCCCTGAAAAAATGCTTATTTCCTCCATAATCAGATGCAGGATGTTGATTTGAAGGACTTGAATAGGAATACAAGAATTATCAAATCAAAATACGCCTGATGAATGTCATAATCTACGGCGCAGTGTGCAAAGCAACGTTATACTGACATGTCTCATGGAAACGCATCGTATAATTACAGCACTGTGGTGAAAACAATGCAAATGCTCTGAAGAGAGATGAAGGGACGGCAAATCTGAGATCAGAGCTCCTCGCATTAATGAACATGCACTGCTGCTGATGTCATCATCGCCGTAAGCCCTTTAGAGAGTCATTACACAACTTTCTCTTTCATTAATCAGACACTGTGCCTTTCGCTTCTCCTGCATCTCCAGCTTTCTCTTTTTCCCCACACGCTCGCTTTCTGCTGCTCATTCTTGTTATTTCTATCTTTCTTTGTCACTCGCTCTGTCTTTCATTTACATGGTTCCCTGTACCCTGTCCCACCGTCTCTCTTTCTCTCTCTCTGCAGTGTTTAATGTGCCGGCAGTGTTTACACCCCAGACAGCGGGTGCAGCACTTTAATCTTGGTAGTGTCTACATGACATCAGCACTCTCGCTGAAGCATAAACCATAGTGGAAAGAACACACACACACACACTCACATATACATTATATTCATACATATATCACCTGCTTTCTTGTCTGTCTGTCTCTCTCTTCCTTTCTTTCTTATTTTCTTCCTTCCTGTCCAACATTCTTTCTGTTTTTCTTTTCATTCCACCATTCCTCCTAATATCCTTTCTCTATTCCTTCATCTGTTCATCCCTTCTTTCCTTCTCACTTCCTTCCTTCATGTTCATCATTCCTTTTTCTGTTCTGTCTATCCTGCTTCCTTCCTGTTTGTCCTTTCCTGCTTGTTTGCTTCCTAGATTTTTCTATCGTTCCTTGTAATGGCGATCTATTCTGTCTGACTTCAGCTCTCTGCCATTTCTATTGGGGCTCATAAAATTACAACTTGCAATGTAACAATTTACTTTTCGTTTTCGTCCTAGCACAGCACGGGGGATCAGAGTGAGCACTCTTACTTGGCCCCACCCTGATTGTCTATCTATGATTATTGATTGAACATCAACGTTAAACTCTCATCACTGCTACCAAGCAACCAATCACAGAGCTTTCGCTACGCATCGCTGTAACGTGTAGATACATCTTTTGAGAGGTGCGCAGGTATGCGTCTGCGCCAGACCATATGCATGCGCTCGACGCAAAGGTATAAACCAGGCTTAATAGAGAGAGGTCATGTGTCTCTACACACGGTAGGGCAAGTAATTAATTGCCCAGGCCTACAAAATTTGCAAATCAAATGCTGTATCAAATAACTGTATATCTCAATACAAATAATTTCATATTATAGAATAACATTACAAATCTCTTAGTGCTCTTAATGGCTCTAACAAACCTCCTTCCCACATTTTCTTCCCTTTTTTCTTCCATTTATCTTTTCTTTCTTTCTTTCTTTCTTTCTTTCTTTCTTTTTCTACCTTATTTTTAAATTCCTATTCTTCATTCTGTATTTCTTTTGCTTTTCATTTTCTTTCATTTTCCTATACATTTTTATTACTTTTCTTTCCTTCTCATGCCAATTTTCTGAATCATTTTCTTTTTTTTTGCTCTTTTCCTCCTTTCATTTCCTTCTTTCAGTCCATTATTATTTTGTCTTTCCATTCATTCCAGCATTTTTCCTGTCCCATCCTTTGATTTCTCTTGCTCTGTTCCTTACTTGTGTCAAAATATTTTTAATTTGTTCAGTTTCTGCTTTTCATTCCTTACTCTTTTTTTCTCTATTTGAATAAAAAAGTCCAACAAATATATATTTTTTTACAATCATTTGCTGAATTAATAAAAGAAAAATGCCAGGATGGTGACTTTTGGAAAAAGGGAAAAATAGTGTGAGACTGATGATGACAGCCAGAAAAGAAAATAACGTCAAATTTTCTCTCAGCTTCATAGATGCTACAAAAGAAACACCTTGCATAAGCGGTAATTTGTTTTTTGTAAATTGATACAAAGATGATATAATACATCCATAAATGCATATAAATATTCATATTTTCTTAAATCAAAATATTAAAAACTTTCAAGTATTTAAGATTAAATTCGTCATAACAGTCTTGGAAAAGGGTCCATTATTTACTGTCCTTTCTCTCTTTGTCATTTTTCCTTCATTCCACTTGCTGTTTTAATTTCATTTACTTTCCATTCATGCATTTCCTCCTTCCTTATGTTTTTTACCTTTCTTCCATCTTTCTTTAATTAGTTTTTCCCTTTTTTCCCCACTTACTTCCATTCATTCTTCTTTCAACCCAATCCTAGTCGTTTCCTTCATACATTCCTTCCTTCCATCCTTCCTTCCTTCTTCTCACCCTCATCCATACCTCGATACCGGGGTCCAGTGAATGATGAAGTCTTCTAATCCTCATATAACCAGCCAGAAATCAAAGTGAGAGCAAGGCTCAGAAACGTAGAGCCCAGAGAGGGATTACCAGCAGCCCCGAGTCTCATTCCGCTGCCCTGCAAACTCTAACTCAGTAGAGACTTTTAACCACACATGCTCTCATAAGCCTCATCCTCTTTCACATGTCACACAAACAAACTTGCTATATAATTGCTTACCTGTCAACAAGCTGACACTTTATATTCAAAGCAGTTTACAGTACATTAATTACAGGGACGTTCCCCCTGGAGCGACCTCAGGTTAACCGCCCTGCCCAAGGGCACCATGATTCTCAGCTACGCTGCAGTTCGTGGGTCACCCCTATCTGGGATCGCACCTGTTTGGGTCGCCAGCCCAAAGCTATTATCACCAGGCTACCAATACCCGCGTATATGCGTGTGCATGATGGAGGGAGGGAGAGGGTTGAATGTGCATAAGTAATTAAATGAACAAGTCTACTGACGTTAGCCCATTCGCTTTCAAAGCTAGAGATCTGTTTATGCGCAACGAGCGATAATAAGGGTAAGCTCATATAGACTTTCACACAAACGCATCCACACACTGACAAGCCACTTTCCCTTGTCAACAGCCCCTCTGTATGTAGTCATGCATTCCTCTTCAATCCAAATCACAGTCATTATGTTGCCATGCTGATAGCCGCTGTGCATGTTTGTGTCCTAATTGAGCCGCGCAGTACACCTGACCGGAGATCAGCTGCACGGGAACAAAGCAGGCTAGCCAGGCCGTACTGCTTTCCTTTAAGCAGTTAAGTGTTAAATCTGTGCATTTGGGGGCTGGGATGGGAGGACTCGTTCAGATTATTGGAATGAGACCCGCATGTTTTGACATGTCATTCGCTTTGCAGAACTTGACTCGTGGGAGGAGTGAAGCTGAGAATTAGTGTGGTCAAATAAGGCTTCGTTTTTATGTGCATTCTGGGTAAAAATGGCAAGGCCAAAGTCCAGAAATAGAACAGCAGCTATTATGGGATCCATGGAAGGCTGGCTCCGTGTTCAGGCATGACTGTGTGGTCACGGTGGTCACGGCACTGTCTTCCCCCACAGCTAGCCAACCTCCTGCTGAGTCTGAGAAACGCTAATCAGAACCAGAGAGAGAGGGAGACAGAGAGAGAGAAAAGCAAAAAAAAAAAAAATAGAAATGCAAACAAAAAGATTCAGGAAGACGATTAGGGAGGGATGAAAGTGAGCAAGGAAAACTCAACAAGCAATCAAAGCACGGGCCAAAGACAAAGGCGACGCGTCAACCAGAGTTTTGTTTTAATCAGAGAACATGAAAATATTCAGACATGCGGCTCGAAAGCAACAAGTCCCTCTCGAATTAAAGCTTTCGCTATAACGAGAGAGAGGAAAACAGAGAGAGAGAGAAAGAGAGAGAGAGTGTATGTGTGTGTGTGTGTCCCTCGAGACTGATTAATATTGAATTCCTGATGCTAATCTTTGTTTTGTGCTTTTTTTTCTGTACTGGTGTGGAAGCCGACGTGTCCTTAAAAAGCATGCTTTATGTATATTTAATGAAGGCTCTGCATACATTTGGAGCGCTCGTCTTGCTGTGTGGTATCCCACCCTTGTATGATCACATACTGCCACATACTGCTCAAGACACCCAAATATCGAAATCTACAATGTGCTTTTTTAGAAAAGTCACATGAATCATGAGATACGTTTTGTTTAATAATGTAAAACAGTGGCAGGCATACACAAAAAACATGTTACTAAATGATAACTGCATGGATATGATCTTCACTGGTGAGTGTGTGTGTGCGCACCTGGTATATACAGGTGTCAGATGCCACCGCAGCACAAAATCCTTGATAATATTGCCAGATATCATCTAAGTATCTGATGGTGATGAGCTCAGCACAGCTGTGAAATTATCTGTGCCTATGCGGGACGATCTGACCTTGACGAGGACACACAGACTGATCGATTATTGATCGCTGTATGCACACACATGCACAAACACACTGAATTATACAGCATCCGCCATTCAGAACACACTAGGCCTGGGCGATGTGGCAAAAATGCAGTCTCGATTAATTATTTTCCATATTGAGCGATAATGATGAATATTTCTATGTCAGATGTTAATGCTACCAGATTTAAAAGAGTACCCAAACATTGACAAAAGCCACAAAAATTAGAGAGTCTATTAAATGGCACAACATTTTCGGCTGATGAAAATTCGGTGCATATCTAATGTCAACACACTTCTAGATTCCCATTGTAGCACATTTTTGCTGTGTGATTGGCTCTTAGAATAATATACAGTAAAAAAAATCTGGAGCTTATCATTGTTATTGACATAAACTTTATCACGATTTGATATAATATTGTTTATCGGCCCAGCCCAAGAACACACACACATGCACACACACACATTTCCAAAAAAAAAAAAAAGAGAAGTAGATTTCCCAGTTCCTCCTAGCAAACACAGTCAGGACTGTCACCAGTTTCCTCGTCCAATCACACATCCTCACCACAGAATGGAAGCACTTTCAAGGTTTTGTTTTTGCAGCCTATTTAAAATGTCATTTCTCTCTCACTATCAGACATCAAAGCCATTGTGGAGGGCTTTTATTTTCTAAGCCAAATCCCAAAATTGTTTCTCATTTACAAAAGCTGGCTGCAGGCCGAGTCAAAGTTTGGACTTAATAATGACAGCGGGGCAAGAGACAGTGCGAGGGAACGAGTGCAGGAGGAGAGAGAGAGAGATTCCCCACATGGTTATAATATGCTGTGGTGGTTGAGTCCATCAGTCGAGGTGTCACAATGAAAAGTAGCTCGCAGGATGCAGCAAGCAGCATGCAAGCGCACACACATACACATGAAAGAAAGAACATAGTCTGCTCAAACCAAGAACAAAAACGGACACTTTACAGGGATCAACGGAAACAAAGACGGTCTGCTGGTCCTGGCCAGCGTGTTATGTGACAAATGTTTTCAGAAATGTTAGTATCTACCTTTTTTGATATAAAAATGTAGCAAATTGTTAAATGAATGAATTTTAAATGTTTGATCAAATTAAAATGACAAGCATATGCTTCTTATGCTGGCATGTAGGACTGAGTGATATAATCAGTATCGGTATTTACTGATCGAACACCATTGTCAATATTGATTAAAAAACGTTTAGCTATGAAGTGCTAGTTTTATTAAAATGTGGTTGCCGAGTGGATCTTGCACAACGCGCATATGGGATTGATTTTCCATTTTCCAGGGGCACCAAGTTGGAAACATCTCATCTTATCCGAATGTAAGTAGAACTAACCAATCTGCTTCACACTTTGTATGGAATATACACTTTTCAGTAATAACCGCATACTAAATATCTCAGACAAACACAGTGCATCAAAACACAGCAGTACTTTTTACTTTTCTCCATAAACTTGCATTGGAGCTGCAGCAATGGTTTGTCCGTTTATCATCTTCTGAGAAAATGGGTGATGTTCGCCTAGTCACAGAAATACATCAGGGGAGCGCGAATGCAAAGTGCATTGAAAATGATCAAGGAAACCACGGGCTCACGCTTGTCACTTCAGGTCAGAATAACAAAACACACAAAAATGAGCAGCAGTGAGGAGATTGTAAATAAAAAATGATGCAAGGAAGTCACCAAAGTGGCTTTTTGGTTTCTTTTCTTGTGCATCCCAGCCACTAGCATGCCATCTGAAAGATGCATAGGGGGTAATGTAGTAGTCCAAATTCAAAATGTGTAATGTTGCAGTATGTATTTGAATAATGTTGGTTCTTTTGAAAGGTCAGATTTGATTATCATAATTTGTTTTGTTGACAGAGTTTGAGGTTTACTGTATCAATATTATTCAAACCTTAAAGTTTGCTTTGATTGTTCAATATTTATGCGTTACTATTACACACACTTTGTAACATTTTATTTATCAAATTTAGGAGTCTCTTTAACACGTTTATTTTATTATAAAGAGATCAGCTATTTGATTTAATATTTTTTTGTGTTTGACTATTAAAACTATTTGCCTTAGTAATGTTGGTCAATTAAAAAAAGTGTTTAAAAAAAATCCTAATATTCCTAAATAGACTGTTAAAAAAATATTTAATAATTATTGTGATTTTTTTGCAATATCGCCCAGCCCTATTAATGTGTAGTCAAAATATAATATGTGAAAATATTTTGAGTCTGTAATCTAAGCACAATCTAATTATTTAAAAAAACTTAATTACATAAAATAAAAATGACCTAATTTAATCAATTAAAATTTTTAAAAGAAGCCATTTCCCCTAGGGAAGTTAATTCTGATCTGGCAAACTACTAGCAGCGCACCAAATCCTTATTGTTGAGTCTTGATCTGAATCACATTTAAAGATCTTTTTATAGCTATTCACACAAACATTAGACACTTTGCTGTTTTGTGCAACATTAACAAGTGCATACATCGCATTTTAATTTGCGGTCTAAACTCATTTTCAAAGTAGTGAAGAAACTTATTCCACATTTCAGAGAAGAAACGTGTAACTCCCTAAAGAAAATGTGTCAAAATGAGTGAGATAGCTGAAAGAATCATGCTAAACTAAACAATAATAAAATGGAAAAGAGAAAAAAAAACTGGGTGTTAAACTGATGAAATCCAAACAGCAATGTTGACGAGTCAGGAGGGCTGTTTTCTTGTGAAAATGTGAGCCAGTAGGAAACAGAGAAGGAAGAGGAGGAGGAGATTGAGAAAGGGAGGGAGAGAGAGAGAGAGAAAGAAAGAAAGAGGGAGTCTGACAGCTGTATAAATGAGCTCTGTAGCTCATGGCGCCCCAGAGTACTGCCTCATTGTTGTGCTGATCCAATGTACAGCAGATGAACCCAGGGTTTAAAAGTTGAACTGTGCATGTGTGTGCGTGTGTGTGTGTGTATGCACATCAGTGTCTATTTACCCTTATTTGCTTGCATTGGTTGTTAAAGTTAGCTGCTATGTATGTGCTTTTCCAATTGTGTCTGTGTGCATATAACAGCCTCTCCATTGAGCATATTTTAAACCGCTTCTCAAGTATCAGTTTCAGAAGGGTGACAATTTTCAGATTTGATATGAAAACACAGTATCATGTGTCAGGTGTGTAATAGGTGCATATTCATTTCTGAGTTGCCATGCATGCCGAGCAAGAGTGTCATTTAATCTTACTTCCTGATTTAAATCCTCCTGCTTTGCATCATATCTAGTTTGCAAATGTCTTGTCAGCAAAAAAAACATGGATATTAATTTGATTAAGTGCACCAAAGCTAGATTTAATATGTGGTGTTTACATGATACAGAAGAGATGCCCAAACTAGGGCCCATTGGCCAAAGTTGGCCCATGGTAACCTTTGATTTGGCCCGCTGAGGGAGAACGATTGGAATTCTTTTGAGATTGTCAATTCAAATTTAATGTAACTTTTTGTTTGCTTTGTTGTTAAAACTGAAATTGTCAATTAAATGGTGTAAATTAATCAGATTTTGTTTAAATGCACATACTGTCACCAGACAATGCAGAGATGAGCAAATCAAGCCAAAGGCAGATTCTGCTTTACTAGTGAATTCAGCATTGAACTGCATTGTGTAATGTGATCGTTTATGTTTTCATTAAAGTTATACTGCATTAGTTAATATGATTTAAAGTACTGTTTTCTGTTTATTTTAAAATATTATTAAATAAATTAGGAAATTACCCATGGCAATTTTTATGTAATTTGGCATACAGTGATCAGCATATATAACTACACGCCTCACAAATCTATCTTTTACATTAATATTTTTAATAGGAAGTTTTACAATATTATATTTGTGCATATAAATTAGTTTAGTCACTACTGAAGCCAAATTTGTAGTTTATCTAACAAAATAACTTACGATAAAGGTCCAAAAACTAGTACACCCAAATTTATGTTATAGAAAAACATTAAATACAAATTTATAAAAAAGGAAAATCAAAAGAATCAAAAAATAGAAAAATTTAGTTGAAATTTTGTAGGTTGTAATTTTTTTTGTTGTTTGTTTAGTGACTAAACTATTATTTTAATAAATATATCTGTTTAATAAATCTGTTTTGTTTAAATGCACCAAAATACAATCACCTATATTGACTGAGAAATGGATAAAAATACTCATTTTCATACTGGGTTGTGCTCAATACTGAGCACTGTATTTACCTTTGGCAGCTTGGACATCCTTGTGATACAGTTTTAAACTGAATATTTAACCCATGTTATGAGTTTCTCCTGTCATTTAAAAAATGAAAGCACAAAGAACACAAACTTTTGAAAACTGCTTTTTCAGAAGAATATTTGCAGCTATAGGTTTTTTTTTATGAAAATTCCCTCTTTAACAGTGGTAGGGATCCTATGGCACTCGAGCCACATGTGGCTCCTTGACCAAAATATGCAGCTCTCCAGCTGTCTCCCTTCAATAACAAATCGAAAATACAATTACAATACCCTTTTAATTTTATTTTTACAGCAAAATTAATGAAAACTCCGTTTATAATAAAAGAAAGTTTGACCAATGCAAGTGCAGTGCTGTGGATAAACTTGAATTACAACACCTATAACATATAGGCATGTGCCGGTATAGAATTCCAAAGGTATGATAAACTTAGATAAAAATGAGTAATTAATTACTGCTCTAAAATAAGTTAATGTCAAGGTAAAAAAACAAACAAAATGTTTCCCTTTGAACGCAATCTATCTTTATATTACTTTATATTTCTTTTTATTTCAAGAAACATTTAAAATATTTTGGAGCAGTAAACATGGTGAAATAATTTAAAGGAATGATTGACTTCTGCTGTCTTCATTATAAAACACTGATTTCTTCACAATTTAAAATAGATTTTTGCTGCTGGAGATACTGTTGTCCTAAAAATATAAAAATAAATAAATTAATAATTTAATAAATAAATAAATAAATAAATAAGTGTAATTAAAAAAATATTTAATATACCATAGGAACAGTATAGCAGAAAATTTTGTCGGTTTTAAACCTTGATTTTTCCAAACCACGGTATACTTGAAAACGGTGATCATCCCATGCGTAGCCATCTAATACTACTGCTCCAGAACTTCTCAGAAGTATTATTTTGAAGCACACTGCTGTCATCAATATAAAAGACATAACACAATAAATTCCTTTCTTTATGACGCTCCTGTTGTGGAACACAAAGAAACCATTTTGGAATTGTTCTCTGCCCATTGGAGGAAAGCAGATAATTTAAATTATTTAAAAACATATTACAAACATATATTTAATTTATTCCACTGAAAATAAAACCCTAATATAATTGGTATTTCATAAATGCGATTAAATGATGACAGATTTGTCTCTTGGGTGAACTATACGTTTAAGGTGGATGCAGGTGAGTCTGTTTCAGCGTATTTTGGAAAGCACCATGTTGGCCTTCATGAGTGATCTCGTGACGCTAACGGCACAGCTGTGCTTTTGGGAAACGTGGCCCTGATCAATAGGCATCGAAAGTGATGATATTCCGAGCGCTGCAGCGGGTAATACATATTTTATAGGTGCACATAAAAAGGTGTACGTATCAATTATTAATAAATGATTTTCTGCCGGCATTGATGACGTGCAGATGCATTGTTTGAGGGGGCAGCGGTGATAGGTGCAGTCGGGCCAGGGCGTTGGGACTCTTTCAGTCTGTTGAGGCACATCAAACAGTGAAAGAAGAGACTGTGGGGTGGAGGGGATGGGGTACGATGTCGCTTCTGCCAACGGGGCTTTGCTGAATCACACACACACACACATACACACACACACACAAACGGAGCGTCGTACACTCACGCACAGCACTCAGCTGGCAGGCATAGTGAGTGGCGATGGAACACGCCAGGCTCTGTGCTACCAAGCAGAGGTAATTGGGCCAGATTACCAACCAGGTGGAAACATTCAGTCGCTCTTTTTCCTCTTCTCCCTCTCACTCTCTCCCTCTCTCTCTCTTTCTCTCTCTCTCTCTAGTTTAGTCACTTTTTCTCTATTTTGGAGAAGCGGAGAAAACGCATGCTATTTCGGAAGTTTTAGGACGAAGGTGGAACCACGTTCATTCCTAAATCAATTGATTTGCCATCTAGGCAGCGTATCACAGATAATCTATTAGAAGACACGGAGACAGGTGAAACGCAGAGAGAAAGAATGAGAGATACTAACTAGACTCGAGCGAACGCACTAATTTAAACTACAAGCCCTATCAAAGGCGAATGGCCTGGGGGCAGCAGTACCTCAGTGCAGAGCAGGGAGCGCCGCAGAGGAACGAGTGGACGGGGAGGTTGAGACAGGTTAAGATCAACAGTAGCGCAGACACTGCATTGTTAAATCAGGACTCAAGGCACAGAGAAGCGAGAAAGGAAGAAGTGATATGAAAGAAGGCCGACCGAGGTTTGACAGGGCATACCGGTGCTTTTGCAGGAACAAGACTGCTGTGGCACAAAACTACAAAATAACTCTTTGTAACGCCAAGGGTGAGGGCAACCACCACGTGGATGAATGTGGCCGACGGGTTCCACTTAAGTGAACTACAGGTTGATTTTGATTGCATCTGAGAATAACTAAACTATTGTTTATCTTAATACATCTAAATAGCCTATCTGTATTTTGTCTGACTTGGATTTATTGTTGTATTTTTTTAATGTAGGTTGTGACATTTACTCGTTTCTCCTTAACGTTTATGTTGACTCGTAAGTGTGAATGTTCGCAATAGTAGCCTACATTTTAGAATATAAATTAAATAAATAGGTCATTGAAGGAAAATTAATTAACAAAATGTAACAATTTTTTAATTAATGCACAAACAAAATGGACAAAACATATCGGTGCGAACACGCACACGCAGGCCTACACATAGCCTACATAAACCTACACCAATATTTCATGTAAACAAAAAGTGCAAGGTCTAAAACTTAAATATAAACTACTTTTGTCCCAGTATATCATGTAAAATAATACACACAGTATTATAATGCCTATTCTGTATGAGCAAAATAGACACCTGTGTTGATTAAAAAGCCATAGCGGAAGAACAAGAAATTGATACGAGCGCACACACATAGTTATACACACACACACGTAATGATGCACCTGTATGGCATGAGCTGGCGTCCGCCTTGAGGCAGACGTTACAGACATCTGCTGAGGATATGGAAGAAAGAAAAGAAAGAGAGAGAGAGAGGGGGGGAAAGAAAGAAGAAAAGGAGATCCTACTGTACACATTACCCGCGCGCGCTGCCGGAGCAGCATTTGATGTGCACGCGAGACCTGAGCAGCACAACAAAATCCATCAATCTACCGGCGGTGCGGCTTTTAAATGTATTCAACTCCACGACAGTCGTCGAAGAAAGAGACAATGAACTGATTCTACATTAGAGATGAAAAATAACGACAGGAAAATATGCATTCACCCGAAAGCATATTTCTTGTGGACTTTCGTGGTCCGTCTCTGTGTGAAGCGCTGGCATAGAGTTATTTGTGTAAAGAACAAAATAATAATACTTTTAAAAAGACAGTGGGTGAGGAGGGTATAGCAGCAGGAGGCCGGAGAGAAGGACAGCCGCTAACGACCCCATCAGTACCCGCGCGCATTCACCGTGCGCCGGGGACCATCAGGGTCAGCGAGCGCTACAATAGATCTCGCTTTCTGAAATTTCCTACAACACAGCGAACGACGTGTCGAATTCGAGAGAAAATACATCAGTTGCGACTAAAGTACAGCAAATGTAATGTCTCGAATTTAAGTGGAAATGTTTTACTCTAAAACACAGCGGACATTGTGCATTGTGCCATAATTGGAAATACAATTATATAAATTATACTATATGGAAATACCACATATAAATTATTATTGAATACTATATATATATATATATATATATATATATATATATATATATATATATATATATATATATATATATATATAAGCATGTAAGTACGTACGATACACACTTATGTATAATTTTTAAAATGTATACAATAAAAAAACTTTATTAAAACTGGGACGTTTTATTTACATGCTGAGCACAATGAATAAAACAATAGGCATCAGTCATTGGGTGGCTATCCCAACCATATGAAACGTAAATATAATATAAAATGACAAATTACATTTTTGTACATTCTCTGAATTGCTTTTTGATTAATAACAAAAAGCTGAAGCATTCACTGATTGACGCATTCATTTGCCCGAATAATAAGTTATATATCTCATTAATAACCAAAATGCAAAGTGTACCTCTATCCCAAAGGTACTTTGAATGCTGGAGACACTTGTTAAATCTAATGCATGCACTGTCAACTCATTCGCACCCCGTCACATCACCGCTCAATATAGAAACCGGATTTTCTGGTATTACAGACGCCTCTTTTAGCACACACACACACATACACACAGAGAGCTACTGACCCTAATCTTGGAGACTTTTCGAACCACAGCGCTAACACACACACACACACACATATATATACACACACACACACACTCTCTCACACACACAAACACACACACACAAACGTATTCACACACCAAAGCTTGTGTTATTAACTTAAAGCAGCTGTGGCAGCAAACCACTCAAAGATGCACCCTAATAATTAACAGAAAATCACAGGGCTTTACTACAATAGATTCTACCAAACAACTTATTTTGAAAAAGATGGCTCAATGAACGTAAACCAAAGAGGACATTCCAGCTTTAAAGTAACAGTTAATTATAAAAAACCTCTATATTATTTATTAATCAACAATAAATATTAAATATAAAATCCAGCTCCCTATAAATAATCTACAGCCTATAAGGAAAATTTCCAATCTGCTTTAATGAAACGCAACCTTAGGATACAAGAAACGATCAGGGTTTCCTTAGCTCATATGTAAGCGTACCTGTTCAAATGTTGAATAAAACGATGTAATTCACACAACTGTGACTATAATGAGTCCATAACAAAAGATTATTTCCAGTAAGTCCTTAATTTCCCGATAAAAAATAAACAAGTGTAACATCGTGCTATAAAGTTAGACTACTTAATTGTGCTTAAAGTGTTTTAAACGCGTCCACTTATCGACAGGAAAGCACACCGTCTTACCTGAATGTGGAGGCATCGGTATATGTGAAGGGTAATATTTTCCAGGCTGAAAGTGACCGGGATGCTGCACTGTTGTGTGCCCGGCAGGAGTGATCCTCGAGGCGGCTCTGTGAACCAGCGCGCCTCGCTCTGCCAGAAGGTGCGGCGGAGGAGCGAAATCCCGGCCTTCCATCCCGATAAAAAACGATAAATCCGAAATCCAGAGCGGGAATCCACGAGAACCTATCCGAACGCCGCCCAGATGTTATAATCCCGTTAAGAGTTTCGCTTAGGTCTTGCATTCAGCACAGTTTTGGCTTTGACGGCCAAAAAAGTATGTCCCGATCATGTTTTCTGCAACACAAAAATCATAAAATATAGTTTAAATTACAAACCAGTAACACTGAGTGAGTGATACAAATCCACGAGATCGTATCATGTTAGTATCCTTTAATGGTAATCCTTCATTGAAAACACCAAGAGTGTACGTCCATTGCTGCGACTGCTGCATAAACACAAATTCTCCTCTCGACTCTCTCATCTCACCACAATTGAGCGAGCTTGCAGCACACCTCCACTTTTACACAGAAGACTCACTGCAGGCTATACACCATTCACAGAGACATGCCAGGATCAATACATTTTTTACAATATCCTCACGCCTATATGGAAAAAAACCAAGGACGTTAAGCAAAAAATAAAAAAATAGGGAAAGTGGACAAAGCTAAATCAGTCTTTCTGTCATTCACTCGACGAGGTGAAAACATTAGGAAAATCTGTACTCGCTGACGTTTGGTACGACGGACTCCATTACAAACACTAATTTATTTAGTGCATCAAACTATAAATGTATTTTATTCTTTCCATTTTGCCTTGATGAAACGGTTTGGTTCATCTGAACTGCATCAGCCTCGTTATTCGGGTACATCACAACGTATGATGGCGTCTATATTTCACCTTTGGCCTCTGGTCCTTATGTTTCTTAAATCATCGGCACAAGTAACATAGTATGATCTAACGATGTTGCAGATGGAGTCTTGTCACGGCAAAATGGTGCAATGAGAGAACTGTCATGCGCTGTTAGTAATATACGTGATTTGTTTCAAAACATCATCATAACATGCTTGCAGAAAGTAGTCTACAACTATTAAAATTTTAAATTGTAAGGCAGTATTAAGAAAGCCCAACAGAATTACAAAATCTTCAGCCAATGGTGCTCTCTTTATCACAATGAGGGAACAGATAATGCAACAAAGACATTTTGATCAAGTTTGAATGTCCAGCTGTGCTTCCCATTCATTCTTAATTCCAAACCATAAACGAAAGACATAGGTCATATAGAGATTTTAGATGTTATATAGGCCTATTGACGTTTCGACTGGTGAATGTAGTGGATGTTTTACGCATATTACTGAACGAGGCCTTAAAACGTTAGAAGTTCCAGTTTGGAGTGTGAGGATGGTTGCGGTGGCAAATTGTTGTAGCTCTATGCTTTCATTAAAAACAAAAAAAGAGGTTGAAGAACAGTCAGTGGATTGGCGTGCACAGCATTAGACCTGTAAGCACCGATTTAAAATAAGCATACGCAAAAAAAATCCTAAATAAGCTCTCTGGTGTACAGAATTATATGCAGTGCACCATTTTTTTGCGCTGACAAAGGACATTTCCTGCAAATATGTATCATTTCTGTGATATCATGAAAAGAAATTGGGCAGAAATTTTAAAGCATGGAGTATTTCAACCCAGTAACCTCCCACTATTAACCAAAACCGAACTTTTAACATTTATTGGGACCTGAGATCTATTAGATTTGGCTCGAAGGACGGATGGGAGGTGAGGAGGAGCACATGAAAGAACAGGTTTCCTAAAGAAGGATTTGAGTGGTAGGAAATGTCCTTTCAAGCTCTGATAAAAGCCAGACAATTGTGTGCACAATTTTATTTCAAATTAAAACACATCTTTATAATAAAAACCTTTACAAATTTAAATTTATTTAACAAGACGATGGTCAGTTATAATTCCACAATGCCCAAAATTAATTTAGCACATAAACTCTATAAAGGTTTAAACGCTGTTATCAGTTGATGTCGATTGCACATCAGATTCTAAACGCATGCTGGATTCAGTCTTTCAAAGAATGTGTAATTGCACTTACATTTTGTATACACTATTAGTCAATAAGACTAATGTATTCGCTATAAATAGAATGTATTAATTATTATAAATGTCCATATTAATTCAGCCTTTCACAAATCAATTATTCTAATAGGTGAGGGTTGTTATTATTAGGTTGTTGTTGTGTTTGCTGTTGTTTTTGTTGTTCAAAGAAAGCAACAGATTAGGATGAAAATTAATATTGTTCTTTCGCCCCCTTCAACATAAGCGCCGTAATTTTTCTATAACGCCAGATGTTCTTTAAAAAAAGTAAGAGCAGATCTTGAAGGCAAATGTTTATTGTTGCACGCATATAAATGTATACAATATAAACGAATTACTTACTGGTAAGTTATTCCTTGCAAAACAACAAATGGCTTTAAAAAAACATGATACAAAAAAATACGCAAAGGAGAGCAGAAGCAGAATAAAATCATGGAAATGGTTACATCCTAGTCTGCTGATTGCAGTGCGTGTGCAGTGCAGAAGTTCGGAGATGCACCGTAGTAGTAAGAGCTTCTGCTGAATCGAGCCCCGTACAAGCAGTCAGAGGCTCTTTCCTGAATCTGCTAGTGCCACTCAAGAAGAAGAGGGGGAGGTGACTGGGGGAGCCGTCGCGCCCATTGGTCTAATACCTACATGTCAATAAGCTCGTGCAGCGCGCCCCAGGATAAACAGTGGCTCCGATTGGACGGCTCTCCGAGCCAATGGCGTGTCAGCTGGATCAACTAAACAAAACGGCGGGCGCTTTATTTGAGCTTTCCTGTCTCGCGACGAGTTCAGTGAGAGGCGCGACCACATGGATACTTATGCAGCCTAGAGTGCCATTATTTAAATGACTTCAAAGACAGAAAGAAATGCAATTATCGCCATTTGTGTTTCCGATTCTGCTTTTTGAGCCAAGACGAAAAGCCATGCAAACATGAACAATTATAACATGCAAAATATATAGATTTTTTTTTTTTAATTATGTTTACTATAAATCAAATTAATGAAATGCAAGGTGTAGCATCTCATCAGTCATATGTAAGTAAAACCAGAACAAAGAAGAAATGTACATCTGATTAAATTAATATTCAATCTCTAATTCTTTAAATTTCCCAGTGATGGGTTGCAGCTAGAAGGGCATCCGTAGTGTATAAGTTGGCGGTTCATTCCACTGCGGCGAGCCCAGATTAATAAAGGGACTAAGCCTGAAAAAAATATATATTTTTTTTAAAACAGCATCATTCGATTTAAAACATGTGAGGTTTAAAAAGATGAGAAGCCAGATCACCAGTAAAATAAACGGTTTTAACCCACAACACGTCAGGATGCTAAGAAGTCACTTACAGCCCAAACTATGGTGAATGGCCAATGAAGGGTTAAAAACCTGGGCCTCGTTCTGAAAACTGTTTGATTGGTTGGCGTGTTGCCAGAGCGCTGTCAATCACAGAATGTAAACAAGGCTCTGATTGGCTGCTGTCCAGTCCGCACTGGGCTGCCTGAAAAAAGCAATTACTGGCCTTGCGGTTTCAAGGCGGCCCAGAACTGGATGATGAAAGGAGATAAGGAGGGGCGGTTTCAAGGCCTCCCCTAGGCGAACCTCGTTGGCCCCAAAGCTAAAGGAGAGTCAAGAGTGACTTAATCAAAGGGAATGCGTTAAAAAGGGGGAAATTACATGTTGTATTAAATTTAAAGTATAGATTCTCGGATTAATATCGCTTAATTCAACAGCAACACGATAATTCTAATACATGGAATCTAATAGAGTAAAACAGGAGAAGGATGGAAATGAAGGCGACCAAAAACGAGCGTGCGTATTGAGGATTTTTTACGATGAAATTTTAAAACTTCACCCTGACTGCTACTTAAAACGTTGAGTGGATATTTAGTAACAGCGGGTAATAAATGGCAGTAAAATATAAATTAACGATTACACGCTTATACGGAAACTGTTTTATGCCGTTCTCTTTTCGATACAAATGCGAAACATGGGTGAGTGGAAAAATAAAAATGATTATCAACAGAAATTACCGAATTATTATTGTTGTTGTTTTATGCCTGTAATACATTCCTTGTTTATTAAAATATAAAAAGATTTTGCTATTCAAATGAGGTTATGTTTTAACCAAATACATAACATATATCATTCTGACTTTGTTCTTTTATTGTTGTATACTCTGCATTATTTTCTTTCTTCATAACCCCTTTAACTTAAACCCGTGAAACTTCATCCACCAAAAGAGAGAGAAGAAAAAACCTTAAGGGCAACTTCTGCTATAGGCCACTGAATGAACTGTAATTTCATGTCTATGTAATGTACGTTTTTTGTTACAGCAGCACAGTTTTCTTGTATATTTGTATAAAACACATCCAGCTTATGCTTAAATATCAAGGATTTTACGTTTTTAAATATTATGTAAAAACAGCCTAGTCATTAAACAGTGTATAGATAAAAGTCAAATGGGCTACATTCAATCAGGACTTCAGTTCCACGTTTAAAAAGATTTTAGATTGGGCAGAACTCACGAGTCACGAGGGCAGTTTGTTTATTTCTATATAATTTAACATACTTTTAAAATAAAACGATAAGTCATTACAGAAGGTGATTTTAATGAATACAAGAATTTGCATTTGTTTAATTGTTTAATACACTGTCAGCGTGGGGTGGTAAAATAAGATATAGAACAAATTAAAAAAGAAAATGCCCCTATGAATAAAATTCGACAAAAAAAAAATTACTTAAAAATTATAAAATAGACCCAAACATAGGAGCTTCTAAAATGACAAAGTACCCAGTCATTTTGTTAACCAACAGTAATTGTTTCAGAGTGAGCTATGTCCTACCACCGAACCTCCTTGTCAAAAAAGAAGCAATAACACTAGGGCAATAAAGAATTCTGTACTGCAATATACAAAGAGGTGTAACGCTTTAACCAGATATCGGCACTTAATTTATTTAGTGACAAGAAAGACCCTTTTATTGTTGGGTTTTTATTGGCTCCTTTTTGCAACTTAAAAGGTGGGGGTGGGTGCATTTTAGTAGTGTAAGGATAACACACACACAGCCCATGCAAACACACATTTACACACAAGCAAAGACGCCTTCATTCTCATATATATGTATATATATATATATATATATATATATATATATATATATATATATATATATATATATATATATATATATATAATACATACATACATACATACATACATACATACATATATATATATATATATATATATATATATATATATATATATATATATATATATATAATACATACATACATACATACATACATACATACATACATACATACATATATATATATATATATATATATATATATATATATATATATATATATAATACATACATACATTATATATATATATATATATATATATATATATATATATATATATATATATATATATATATATATATATATACCTGAAAACAAACTCAGCCTCTTTTTTCTGTCTTTCTCTCACTTACACACACACACACACACACACACACACACACACACACACACACACACACACACACACACACATCTCCTTCTCTCCCCACGCGCGCACTTACACACATTCTTTCTTTTTTTTTCTTTCACTCACGCACACACAAACAGACACACTGTCCATGTGCCAGCGCGAGCTGCCCTACTGTGGGACGCGGGGATAATTAATGCGGAGTGACTGATTGCTCTCGAAACAGACCAGTCCCGCGAACGGCATTGTCCGTGATCAATGAAGCGTTTCTGATTGACACTTTCCCTCCATCTTCCAGCCACATTCAAACTACCGGAACGGGGCGTTTGTCACCAGCGTATAGGCCAAGGGGTGTGCAGATACCCAGTTATTGTCAGGCCTATAGTTGCACACCAGTTTTAGTTAGTGCGGGATCCCATCGCCTGCCTTTGGCCAAAAATAACTCAAAAGGTACTCCTAAATTCAGAACCCACTCTGGTGCGAATAAACGGTGCTTACATGCGCCTACACGTCCATGTAGGTTAGGGGATTTTATGTACGCGTCCGTTGGATGAATCACTGTGACAATGTACTCCATAGCTGGTGTCGAGGATGGAGCATGTTCAGTCAAGACGTTCATTCGCTCACAGCCCTGTAAAACGCCCAGAGATGTCCACCAGGGAAACGGCACGAGAGACATGATTTTAAAACATCCACTGCAGGCATATGCACCGAACAACATAATTAATTAATACTGTGTAATTTAACATGAAGGTGAACACGAAGTGTAAAATTGCAAGTTAATATTGAACAAAACAATAAGATCAACATTTGTTTTGCTTAACTGAATTTCATAGAAAAATCAAGAAATCAAAAACTATTTTCAAATGAGTCCACACCGGCGTCTGAATCCAGATGAAGCTGAATTGTATGGTGACCTCTCCTCTCCTTTTGATGATTAAGCTAGATTTCAGCATGCGCTGACTTATACATGGAGCTACAGTTTTAAATATTTTGCAACATCAGAATTGCTAAATTCTTGTGAAATGACTTGGCCTCTGGTGTGTCAGGCAACAGGGACATGCACACACAGCTTGGACAAACGGTTTTTAGACAGTCCAATGTGTGCCGTACTACCACACACATCCGAAAAGGGAACTTGTATCTAAAGCTATGAAATCATAATTAAGATTTTAAATGCACAAAACATTAAATGATTGTGTATTTAGCTCCGTTGTCCCCGATTGAAACGTTAATACTGTCGATGACCAGAAGTTTACAAGGAAGAACCATGCGATTAGAAACTTGCTGCATATTTGATTTTAGTAATCCAACACGATTGGGTAATGATAAGACAGAGTTAACATAATTAAATCTCTACATAACAATACATCAATGAGAATGTAGACTCTGACCCTAACCCTAAAACCGAAGTAGGCCTATACTTTGGGTTCAAGTGGTACAGGCCCAGGGATAAATTGTGATTGACAAAATAATACTGATAATAAAACTAATAATACTCATAATACAACAAAATCTAAAATAAGACTGGATACCGACTTTGTCCTTTTATAAATTCCAGGGAATGGCGTTATCGATAGAAAAAGCCCATCTGTGTCCAATTAAGGGAAGTACTGCTTCACCCCCATAAATGGCACAAACCTACCTCATTACGACCTGTTTTATTGTAAAAGCTAGAAGTCAAACCATAGAGGTAAATAAATGCAACAAAATAAAAAGCACTTAAAGAAAGTTGTTTTGATGTTAAAAGAATAAACTCAAGAAACTTTACGCTATTACTCTACCTTCTTATAGGTCTTTAGAAAAACAGAAGTACAAAAACACAAGTAAATGTATGCCGTTGATATGCACCAGTTTTTAACTGACCCATTTACTGACAACCCCACCCCCCATAGTGCTTCATTAATGAGATTGTCTTATAAATACCTCAGTTAAAAAATGCTGTGGTAATTCCTAAAATGTCTCCTTAAAGCTTATCTCCCAAATTTAACGTGACTAAATAAATTGAATATTAATCGGATGAGTGGTCTAATTACTAGAAAATTGGAGAATAATATTATTAATACCAATTTCAAGTAATCTCATTGGTGTTCAAAATACGAGAAACAAAACTGTAGCCTATCCTCATAGAGAGGAATGACTGTGAGACGTTATATTGTTCTCCATAAATTTAAAACCAACGCAGTACATTTATAATTTTTTTATATATTATGTTTATTCGTGTGAGAGATGTAGTCACATAATGCAGTATGATAAGTCTACAGTGCTTTCTTATAATGAGTCTGTATTCAAAGATTCAAATAAATCCTAAAGGAGACGGCATTTTCCTAAGGATTGTCAGTGGACCACTCGGTTTTGACATGGGACGTAGAGCCTGTCTTGATCCGAATGAAGCCTATACCGTGTCTGCAGGGTATAGGCTACACTTGCAACACATCCTGGTGTGTGTTAAATCTTCAGTTTCTTTCATATGTATGCGTTCAAAGTGTTACAAGTTATTATCAATCAAAGACACAAGTATACATCACGTCCCAGTGTTCCTCACTGAAAGCCCAGGCCCTTGATACATGTTAATTTATTATGGGAACCCAAATAAATCATTCCGAGTTTAATTTGGTTGCATAAGGAAAATGTATAGTATTACATTTCACGAACGGCTAACAGACTGAAATCTTTAAAAAATCACCTAGTATCAATACGTTTCTTTCAGCAGCAATATTGTTTTGACCTTGTGACCTAGTAGCCTTGGTGAGAAAAACAGTAATACCAACACATACATATTCAGATCCATTGATTGGAATGAATGGTTGAATTAATAAATGACTAAACGGCCTTGTAGAGAAGTATGTTTTTCATTTTTTTGAAGTGCAAACATTTCATACGTGCACATAATTTTAAGTATAAAAGTAATATAAATTATCTTTAATATTTCAATTCACATCTTTAAAAAAAATAATAGATTTTGTGTAAATGAAACGATTTGAAAGAGCAGCATAAACGTCAGAGCACTCAAATATCCGGTCAAAAGGCCCTCTCCCACCTTACACTGAACGGCATCTCTTCTGTACCCTAACAAATAGTAATAAAATAATCGAATACAATAAACCTTTGCAAAATTACCATGTAAAATGTACATATAAGTATATTGTTCGAGTTTTGAAACAGTTAACTCTTAGTGAGTACAGTTAAAAAAAACTGCCATAAAAGTAGCTTTTTACTGACAGCTAAATAGTTCTTGGTCGAATGGTGTATTTCTGACATGAAAAAATGCATTGTAATATCAAGAACAATCTTGTTTGAATGCATTAATAATTTTGACAACGCATATACATTTTGCTTCTCGGACATAAACAAACGCGTAAACGTAAAGCAATATGTTCTCAATACTTGTACAAAAGTACTTATGGCTGCTATAAATCACAATCAGATGAGTAAAAAAAAACACCTACCTAAATGGAAGTCCATCCAGAAAGAAAATATTTTATGAGTAAAGGTTGACTATTGATTTATGCAAAAAAAGAAGAAGAAAATAACTGCGCCTGTGATCTGGTTTCAAATCTATAATAATAAAAATAAAAACAAATAAATAAAAACGTTTGAAGTGTCCTTTCCTCGCGCAGAGACGCCTAACAAATCTTTACAGCCTCTGCAACAAAAAATACAAGCTATTTAATTAATCGTGAGTTGATCAGTCTAGTCCGGTAAAACTCTTAAAAAGCGTATATAAAAGACCACTGGTTGGTGGTGATCTATCTGTAGGTACGGAGCAAATCCGTCCGAATAGAGCCAACTGCCTCCTCGAGCCTCTATAATCACAAATTTATGGCTGGATGACGCGTCCTCTTCTCCCACAATGGAGCTCAGTGACATTAAACAGAAAATTGATGGAGAGGCGAACGAAATTTAATCTGCTGTCATATCCAGACCATTGCATTTTGCCTCATTTAATTAAGGGAGAGGGCACGTGTCTCTTGAGCATACCCCAACTCTTTAACACACCTTGAACTATTTTCTTTTTTGCATGTTTGCAGTGAACGGGACCTTGGAAACGATTTTGGGCGAAAGCGACTCCTTTCCCCCGCGTCGCACAGACCTTGGATACACTTAATCGGATGTTGTCCAACATTTTCGACTTTCCACATGGTTTACAAAAATAAACTACTGCAATCGAACTAAAGTGGGCGATTTCATGTGGTAACTTCGGGAAATTAAAAGACATCGCAAACCACTAGTCGATCACGAGCGTGCGAAATTCTAAGACATCGATGAAACTCTGTAAAACATTGATATTTCAATCCGATTGAACTACTCTTTCACGGTGTACTGTATGTGCTTTGTATTGGGACACACGGTGTGCTGATACAGTGCATTCGATAAATCCGATGTGTCTGCGAACAGAGGACGTGTAGAGGTGGTAAGATCAGTTCCAGAAACACCACAAACACACATTCGATTCAAGATGTTGTTTACTTAAAGAACTACAGATTTACCTTGAGGAAACACAGGAAATCCATTACAAAAAATACACATGTTGTCCTGAAAGAAAAGCAATGCCCGATTCATACAAACAAGTTATGTTTTTACATCCAAAACAGGATATTTGCCTTGAAAGCGAAGCGTATTTCCCACTCATCCCCGGAGCAAAAAATTTGCCCCCACCCCTACCTTTAAGGTCACCGCCCCGGGAACGATGACGTCAGAAAATTAACTCTTTCAGTCCCGTGACTGATTAAGTAAAACCCTTTGGCCAGGCTTTAGCTTTACACAAACTACAGATATAATGCGACATTCAACTGCCATTCAATACGAGTTAGACAAACTTTGAAAGGATGAAAACTGAGCTGCTGTAAAGACGTGTACTTTTACAATACAAAACCAAAAGTTGTAAATAACACTAATATAGATTGATTACAATGAACCTAACAGCGAAAGGGATAAAAGTTACCCTCATCCTTTAACGTCCATAAGAAAACCAAAGGCTTCTGTCCAAAATAAATCTAAAAACACACAATCTAGGAAAAATTAACTTAGTGATTGAGGAGATTTCAGTCTGATAGACCATATAGACCAAAACTGTGAGATGTAAAACAGGAAATACTTTGGGACCTTGTTTTTGTTTAAATCTATCAAAATGGTCAGCATCATCTATAAGCATGCCAGATCATACAAAAAGAAACTTGATGTATACTCTTCAGTTGTTTTGATCAATGCTGATTTATATCATTCTCCCTGCAGCAGTGTTTTTAAACACATTTTAGCCAAGAATCTTTAATATCCATGCAAACGTTTTTCAATTGAAACTATCAATTAAATGTGTAAGTGCACAAAATAATGCTGAATATCAATGAATATATGTTGTCATATAATAAGGGAAAGCGGGGATGGAAGTAACATAGGACGAAAGTAACAAAGCGATTTTCTCAAACCCTTGACTTCCAGTCTATAATAGCACATTCAGCATGCAACCCTTGATGGAGCTGCCAAATAGTGTCCCACTGTGTCCCACAGCTCCAAATTTCTGTTTTTAAGTGCAAAAAGTAAATTATTGCAGTGGTTCTTTGTTTCCTTATTACAAGTTGTATTTCTCTTTTCATGCATTACAATAATGATCAATCTACAGGTTATTTAGTGCAATAACACATCCTTAAGTTTGCAATCTGAGTTTTTTGTTTAAATCAGGTTTAAATGACAAGAGTTCCTGTGGGGATGAAAGTAATACTGTTATTTATATCCCACTGCTAATTGACAAACCTTATTTTTCACTTTCACATTAGAGTTTTCAGTGTTTTGACTCATAGGTTTTACAAGATTATTGCATATTGCCAAAAATAATGACAAAAAAAAAAAATATATATATATATATAGAAAATTGTAACATTTTGCATTGTTGGATTGCTTTTAAAACATAAATGAAAATGCTGTTTATTACTTTTTTTCAAAAATAAAATACAAAATCTGTATTCAGTTAACATTAACAAGATCAGATATATTTAAAATAAACAGGATTAAGTCAGTAAATCTAGCAAATATTGTGCTACTTTTGACCCATAACGTGTGTTAAATTCATCCCTGCCTATGGGGTCAAAAGTAACAATGTGCAACTTTTGTTTAAGGTCAAGTTATATTGGAGTTTTATTTGATTTATTTATTTCAAACAAAAAAAAAATTCACAAATCAATTCTTTAAACAAAATAGATGTCAACATGGTCGAAATGGAGCGGGATGAAGCACTCGCTTATTGTTTTCCCTACCCCATTACCACAAGTATCATTCGTTTATTACTTCAACTCATTTCTTCTTTAACTTATTGCTTCTTTTTACATGAGACATAATTTACCATTTTGGCATCGTTGACATAATATATGTTTGATTGCATTAGTACATTTACATTTTATAAAATAGACCAAAAAAAAACATAGTATTGCAAACAGCCATTAATTGAAATTTCATCACACCTTTCTCATTTTGTTCTTTTTAAATCATCTCTATTCATCATTATATACCTTTAATAATATATATGTATACAACTTTTTAAACTGATTAATATCCTGACATTATTTGAGAATATGTTCTAGGCTGTTCTATAATTTCCCACAACATACAGACATACACAAATTTTTTAAAGCTGTTCTTGTGTTCAACCCCCTAAAATTTTGTTGTTCTCCCAGATTAACGTTATATCCCCCTTGTCTTTCTTCAAAAAGCTTTTGTATGAATTTTGGAAGTCATTTATTCCTAGCTTTAAACATAAATTGTGCTTTTGTAAATTTAACCAAATCATTGTAATTAAGTATCTTCAATTTAAAAATGAGTATGTTCCAAATACCCCACATTTTCTCTTAGTCTAATGACTTTTTTCTGTATTGTACATAAGCTTCGCAAGTTACATTTATATGTATTCCCCTAAATTGCAATACAACAACTCATGTTAAATAATACATACATTCATTTATTGTCCAGAATAAATCTTGCTCTATACACTATTGGTAGTTTTTACTAATTTTAATATCACATTATTAATTCACAGTTTCCAACTAATTCAGTCATCAAATACAACACCAAGAAACTTAATTGCATATACTCTTTCTTTAACTTCATTATCAATTTTTAAATCTATATTATGACTACTTTTTATTTCCCAAATAACGTAACCTTTGTTTTATTTATATTGTTGATCTACATTGATACAAAATAACACCTGATTTTGATAGACCACTGTTTTGAGTTAGTAACCACAGCAAAAATTTATTTCTGCTAAAAACTTTATCTTTTAAAATAAGTTTTTTATGAAAAATGTTACTTTCGGCCTAGCTCTCCGCAATATCTCAGACATGGACAATCAGGCCTACACCAAATGACAAGCAAATCAGAGATCTGCTAGCTTGCTTACGTATGCACAATCATAATTAGTAGTCAAAAATGTCCAAGTGTGTTTAAACAGTTATACATCTAAACATGAGGACAACAGCATTCTGACAGAACAGACACCGCAGCGCACACATAAAGCTAACATGGCTTATATGGATGCTAACATGTATTTTTGAATACAATTTCAAAAGAAATCAATCAAATGAGGAAAGCAAAAGTTGGTTGCCTTGCATCTTTTCACGGATACAAACTCATTATCCTCAAATAACCCTGACTGTGCCATTAAAAAATTGTGTCATTGACATGACCGCGATGGCAGAAATTATAACCATCATTTGCTTGTGTCATGAATATTCTTAATGACTGTGTGTTTTTGTGCACTTCCTTGTTTGTTGCATAAACATATGTGAATAGTATGTGTTTGAAGGAGAAGCATGGAATAATTAACACTATTGTCTGTGTTAAGCAAGCTTCGGGGCAGCGAACGGAAGATTAAAGTGGAGGAGCTAAACCTCTCCATATTCATGAAAGCATGAATGATAGTATCCCGCTACCAACTCCTAACCTTTCTATGTCTTGGATGCATGCATTAATTAAAATTACAGTGTGACAAAACTTAAGATCCATGCTTCTTATTTGTTGCACGGTGCAATGAGAGAGCCCTGTCAGAATATATGAGTCCGAAGATGCAAATTTGTGACTGATACTGGAAAGCTTTAATGCATGTTTCATTTATTTCAATGGAAATTTAATCTAATCAGTCCCTCGGTACAAAGATTTTTCTTGCCCTCCCTTCATATATTATATATTTGAAACAAACTTTATAAATCTATTTTAAAAATGTCATTTAATAAAGTAATGTTTATAGCAGAGCAATCCTCATTGGCCTTTCGGTCATCATTCAGACCCTATAGACCAGCATTCAGATGACGAGATTAACAGATTAATCAGAATAGTGGATTAAAGTAAAAAGACAAAGTTTATAAAACCACAAAATTCTCCTTTGGACTTAAGCCATAATTAAAAACTCAAATAAATATAATAAAAAAATATATAAATATAATAATAAAATAAAATAATAAACAAATAAAATAAAAACTCAAAATTCAATATATAAATATTCTTTCTGTAGGCTCACAATTTTGCCTTTGGACAGACTTATCACATGTTAAGGGCGTATCTCTATCCCCGCTGGAGGAATCACAGTAAACCTGTCTGTGCTTAGTCCAGTGTGATCACAGCTGTAGTATGTTAGAAAAATAAGACTCTGGATTCCTTTCTGTTTTCAATCTGAAGCTGTCATCAATCCAGTAAATGGAAAACTTTTTTAAAAGATGCCTGATTTCCAAAGCATTTGAGATTTTTTGGATAGTAGACCGTTCTGTGAATACAAGTGTAGGCTATACAGAAGAGCTTTAGAATAAACTGAAAGCAACTCATAAGTGAATTGCAAAAGTGATGATTGACGCAGGCTTAGTCATAACTATAGCAAGATTTTGACTTGCCATATTCATAAACTGTCAACATGACGCTAATAATTTACCATGTTTGGTTTAGCTGTTTATGAGATAAGTAACAAAAACACCATTAGAATAATTGTCATGCGTTTTTTTTTTGGAAAACTATTGCTAGAATATGTAAACCCGTTATTCTTTTACGTAGACTAAAAGAAATCTGAGCAGGGTTGGTGTGTGCAAATCTGGTGGTGAAATACCTAATGAAATTTTGTGAATGAGTAGTTTCATATCTACTGATCAGTTCGACAAATCTACCTTGTATTTGAAAGATTCCTGGGAGAAAGATTTAGGCATTCAAATAACCAATGAGGACTGGAAAAAGTCTATCAAGGTCATGAATACATGTTCTATTAACTCAAGACACCAACTAATCCAATAAAAAAGTAGTACATCAACTTCATTATTCTATGGTTAAGCCTAACAAATTCTACTCTCCATTTCCTCTAAATGCAACAAATCTGAATCTGCAGAAGGCTCCTTGGGACATTTTTTTGGGTATACCCAAAACTTTGAGTTTTGGAGTGAAAACTTCAGACTTATTCTTGTGACCTCGTCCCTGATCCAGCAATTGCTTTTTTGGGTTGGTCTGACTCACTTTGTAGGTTCAGTCATCAAATTCAAAATGCTGTCCAATATGGAATAGTAGCTAAAATTATTTTTTTTAACCATAAAAAAACATCAATACCACTATTTTAAATCCTGGCTTTCAGAATTCTCTAGCATGTTACATTTAGAAAGACTTTTACACAATCTTTCTGATAGCAGTGATGACTTCAAAGCCACCTGGAAAACCTGTTTTAAATTATATGTCAAATTTCCAGGATAACAGTTTAATAATATGCAACTGTTTGCAAGACCCCAATATTGTACCCACTGGTCTAGAATATGTGTAACCCTGTTAACATATATATAAAACTGGAGGAACTGATGTAACAATTGTTTTAAAAATCTTTTTTGTAGTCTTTATAGTTGTTGCTTTTTGTATTGCTTTGTGTTGCTTTAAGGTCGAAATAAAAATATAATATGCAAAATACCATGTTTATTTGTTCTTAACTTGCATCACAACTAAGCTATGAGTGTCCAAAATGACGTCACTGGGTTGAGATGCACAACACCTAATTTAAAAAACTGATTCAGTACAAGGTTTTCAATATCTTCTAGAGCTGAAATCGAATACATGATGGAGCTGTCACATATATTAACAAATTCACTGTTCAAAATTTGAAGAAATTCAATAAAAAAAATAAAAAGCATACTTGCAATGAGGGAATTAAAGTTTACAAAAGCGTGGACTAATTTCAGATGTTAATTTCCTCGTTTATGACTTGTTAAAAAGGGCCAGATTCTTCCAGTAATCCATATTTCCAAATCTGCAGCAGTTAGGATAGGACAAAGGTTGGTAGATGTGAACAGGGTTGAGCAGTGTGCTCATTCTTTAATCTTCAGATCAGAGCTAGAGGTCTGATTTAAACACTGCCATACATATGCATGAGGCATTAGATGTTGTAGTACAGAGAGGACGACAAACAGAGACATCCCTTAAAAAGTCTGAGACATTCAGTTTCTTCTCTTTTTTCAGGTTTTTCAAATAAGCTCTTTATTGCAGCTGTTAAATACAGCAGCTGGGAGAAAGATACAAGGACAGTATTGTGGCCCTCCCTTTGTATCTGACGCATTTGCTGTTTGCCCTGGCTGTTAAAGAGGTTCCCTCACCACATCTGTAGCGCCATCACATGGCAGGGCAGGCATCTTCTGTGACCCCCGAAGCCATGGTTGTTGTTGGGAAGAAGAAAGACAGTTTGTGAGGGCATCAGAACCCAGCTGCAGGGTTGAGGAGTGCCACAGTCATCAAGTGATGAGACTGCCCACTCAACAATGAACCATCTCTTTTCCTCCGTCCCCCCACCATCCCTCATTTCTTTCTTTCTCGCATTCTGCTGCCTTTTATCAGTCTCTATCTTCAGGCCTTGGGCATCACTTTCTTTTTAAAGAAGAGCACAGAGAACGAGACGACCCTGTGTTCACCCTCTGATACACACCAAGGTCCCAAGACCACTGCTGATTTGATTTTATGAGAAGAATGAACAACCGACTTCATCAACCACAAAAAAAGAGATGGGAACAATGTTAAAGTAGAACTGGAAAGGCTGGGAAAGAGAAAAAGAGGGGTAAAGGCAAGGATTGAATGATTTTGTGGGCCTGCAGACTTCTTGATTTACACAGTTTTTCACTATTTAATAATTTATTAACCTCTGTAACTATTTAATATTAAACGTAAGCAAAATTAAAATTTACATTTCATGTAAAAGACAAGAAAAAAAGAGAGAAAACTTCTGTTTACACCACAATGTGTTTTTTATTTGTGAACTGCCCCTATATCTGCATACCCTACATCCCTTTCCAAAACTAGTTTCAAATGAATTAAAGAGAATGGCTAATTAACAAAATTAGGATTTATACGTGATGCATCATACTATGCACCGATAATAATTCATGTTGTATTTCTCTTGTCCTCTGCAACAGGTGGCCTCTTCTGTAGATCAGTTCCAAATCCTGCTGGCTGTTTTATCACTGGACAGCAAGAACACGAGTGATATTTCATAGGGAAGGCTTAAAGGGTGCCCAGACATTGAGTTTTACAAGCTACATGAGCAAACGCCCCCCTTGGCAAAAGGAAACAGTGCTGTACACATATTCTCTCTCGCACACACATAGACTCAATCACACACACTCTATATCCTGACAATGTTAGCTGGAAATAAAATTTTAGTACCCCTGGTAATAATGTGCAAGTCGTGTTGAAGACCAGGGCACAACTGAACACATAGGCATACATATGTTGTATGCACAATCTCTGTTATTAACAAATGCTCAACTGTGGTGCTACATGTTTTGGTGTATCACTGCAAAAAATATCATCATTAAATACAAAAACACTGATAAAAAGTATTAGAAAATTTTACTATTTGCTAAACTGTAATAATAAAACTCAAACAACAATTTGCAAATGAGAGAGCGTTGCATTTTTTGGAGCAGGTTTATAAGTCTCTAAAAAAAACACTGCATTAAAAAACAGATCTAGTGTCTGATCCTAAAACTTCAAATCAAATCCAAAATGCCTCCCCATTCCCCTCTCTGCACGCGCTGCTGTGTTCTTTATAGCTTTTAAATGGGGCTCCTTACAGACCACCACAGGGGGTCTGCAGCTAGCTCAGGGGTAAATGACAGCCATGTTATGTTTATCAGAGTTAACGCTGGAGATTGCATTCAAAATTCCAAACATTATTGGCTAGTTATTGCACTGTAATGCTGACATGCAGAACTCTCTTAAAAACACAGGCGAAATCAATCGAAACGAAAATGGGGCATGACTTCGGCAAAAGAAAGGACGATATTATTTTATTACTTGTTTTGTATTTTTCGTATATCAATCTAGATAGATAGATAGATAGATAGATAGATAGATAGATAGATAGATAGATAGATAGATAGATAGATAGATAGATAGATAGATAGATAGATAGATAGGCCTGCGAAAAAAAGGGACACTCAGGTCTACTTAAACGTCTAGAGAGGTAGTAATTCGCGCATTCGGGGGTGCACCAAATGTGCGTCAAATGATCAATTGTCATGTACTTGGTGACAGACGGACTACGAAAAAGGCAGATCAACCCGAAAGTCGAGTAATCACCCCTCTACGGAGTTATCCATTAATTCAGGGTTAAAGTCTATTTGCATTTAGACAAAGAGAGATCGTCCATCCATCACCGAGTCGAGGGTAAGAAGGAGGGGTAAAATAGTTCTCTTGCAAATAAATCTGTTGCCCTCCGGGGTGCGTTTACATAGGTGTGAACTGCGACTGTTGGAAAGCTGAGAGTAATTCATTTGAAATGCGAAACCTCAACTCACAATACTTTCAAAACAGGCATGCATTTACTTTTCTTTTTTTCAAACACTCTATAATAATTCTCATTTAAAGCATTAACAGGGATTTTTACATGATACGGTGTTTAGCAGATCATTGCTCACAAAGATCGTTAGAAATGTGATTGAATTAATATTTCAACAAGCGCGCGCACAGACCAGACATATAGACTACACAGTGATCAGTTAATGATTTCATCATCACAATTTATTATAACATACTTTCTAATATAATTATATTACCCTGGTTTTCCAATCAATAAAGCCTAGCAAACACTCTTAGCTTTCCAAATTTGGCCAAGCAGAACATCTGACCAGGGCATTAACCACGATCATGAGCTCTCTCTATTTGAAATACTGCATGCTTATTTTAAGGTGGATACGTGTTGAGACTTCAAAAGTGGTATTACATTTCATTAAAAATAATAATAATGATAATTATAATCTCGTTGATTCAATCAATCTTAACTGATAATAAGCTGCGGAATGCATGATTGTCATTTTTTATTTGTTTACTAAATTATATCAGTTTACAAACGATGTTATCTATGAACGCCACACTTCTCCCGTTATTCAGATCAATTTCTCCAACCATGTGTTTTTATGAGGTCAAAATAAAACTGTGGCACGACGGGAATGTACCTATAAGGTTTGCAGTTGTTTGTGTCTATCGAGTCCACGGATCCCCCTTAAATCTGGGCTACGTTTGGTGGGAATTCCTTTTGCGCGGCTGGCCAAGGGCTCCCTCCCGTAGATCCAGCGGGTTTCCCCTCCCCCTCTCCACCTCAGCGGCTGGGTTGGGGAGGGGAGATCCCCTTGCTCGACTCCTCTCCAACCCCGCTACCTAAAGACGCCTGTTAATTTGCGTTAAGAAGAATGGCGCGCCTCCGTTGCTTCAAACCATGTTTTGGAAATGGACGACTGCGCACCTACGGTGGAAGATATGCAACATGCCAAATGTTTTGCGTCTTTGATTCGTCTAGATCGTGCTTATGGAATACAGCAGTGAGGAAGATTGTATCGCTGAGCAGAGCGGACTGTATCGTCTGGAGCAGAGGGAGGGCTAGATAGCTTATTTCACAGTCTTGTCCGAGATCTGTTTTTACATGCAGTCTTTAAAAACAGTAATTGGTACTTGGCACCGCGAGCATGAACGTTCTTCACCGCATACAGCGATCTCATGGTGTCATGCAACATGGTCACGGATGTCGACTATTTGTTAATGTTTCCAAATGGCACTACGAGATCAGCACGCGCTGCAGCATTGGTGCGTCATAATGACCAACAAGAGATTGGAGAATTTGGCGCGAGTTTCGAATCTCGCGCTCGCTTGTTTTCTTCTACTCGACTTCAGATATCAGCCCTGCGATATCAATCATGCTAAATCAACAAGATTTGAATTTTTGTCTGGTTAATCAAATTCATCGTTTTCATATCAAGGATGATTTATATGCATGGGGATGTTTCGGAGGTCGCATTGTCAGGTGGGATACAGTGAATTATTTATATATTTATTTACCCAATATTTTATATATTGCACACTGTTGGCTATAATAAATTGTATATATACAGATTTAATTGAGTCACTGTTAATATACACAAAATATACAATAGGTTATAAATAAAAACACAAACTGCAAAAAGACAAGTGATGTTTCTTACTTTCTTAGTCCTTCATTTTAGACAAAACAGCATGTGCAGAAAACGAAGCTTAAACTGTAATAGCATTTTGTAAAATACCGAATACATTCTGCATTTGTGCAAAATCTAGGCATATGCAATTGTGATTTTGGGAAATTGAAAAATAATAATGATTATATATTACTTTTCAATCAATTAATGTTGTAAATTTTTATTTGTTATAGGCCTATTTATATTTAATTATTCTGGTAAAATGCAATTTATGGATTGTTATTTTAATTTTCTTGTGTGGAAAAATAAACTTATTTATCTTATCATAAAATGTATTGCTACATTATTTCGACATATGCCTGTATGTATATATATATATATATATATATATATATATATATATATATATATATATATATATATATATATATATATATATATATATATATATATATATATATATATATATATATATATATATATATATAGTTTAACATATACACACATACACAGAGTTCAATATACACACACACACTGGGATGCTTCAAAATTATTTTAAGAAGTATACAGTGATCAACATCTGAAGTGGATCAAAACGTCAAACATTGACTTCTATAAAATATTTTAAATACGCACACACGCAAACCATGTAGATTAAAAGGTCGATTAAAAAAATCAAGCACTAACATTTTGAAGTAAATTTCTTTAATTAAAATACGCCATTTAATTGTATAAAGTTACGAAAAAACATGGATTGATTAGAGAAAAAAAATACGACTAAGATTTTGTTGGTGGAATTTTTAATAACCTCCAAGCGAAGTAAATACATTTGGTAGCTATATGAAACTGCCTAAATCTTAAGCGCTATGTATGTGTGTGTGTGTGTGTGTGTGTGTGTGTGTGTGTGTGTGTGTGTCATAATAGAGCTCATTTTTAGGTCTGTGTTTTATCAACAAGATACAAAAGCAAATCCAATTCACCATTTCAGCATAGACCCAGATAATTCAGTAAACATTTTGCATTAAATGTAAAGCAAACTACCGTTTGCATAAATTGCATCGTTTCCCAAGTTGTCTGCAACTTCATTTATAGGCATATTTACGTGTATATGCTTTACCACCTGTTTCGTGTATATATAAAACATTTATTTAAACCCATTAGATGTTTTTTTAAAGTTTAAATAATTTATTATATAATACAACCTATTTTATGGGATTAACTTTAAGTTGGCATTTTTAATTTGAAGATATTTTGTTCATGTTAAAAAAAGCTTTCGTAGATTATTAGGTTTGTGTGTTGAAGGCCTAAGACAGACAACATAACCGATCCAGCACCGACTTCACACAAAAAAGAAAACTACAGAGATAGCATATTTAATTTACCTCGTTTTCATCTTTTTGTATAACAATAGACGGAGCCCTGCAGCGAGCTATAGAGACGAGTTTTTGAAGTTAATTCAACCTGACTTAAGCAGAAGGGTTTTTTAGGAATACGATGACGGAGATTGCAGCATCGACAATACCTCTATAGGAAAAAGATACATATATGATATATAAAAAAGGAGATTTACGCGTTTCAGGTTTATAATTAAATAAATGTTGTGATTTACAAATGCTTAATCTTTCTAATAAAAAATACAAGTAAAATAAGAATTCACGCCACACCAACAGCCTGCATAACTCAACCACAGAATATGAACGAAATAACCAGATTTTTCTCGATTCTTGTAAAAGATCAAAGAGACGTCTGTGTTTTGTAGATTTTCCAGATTGACGTGGGTATTTGATGTATAAAACATTCATTAATTTATTCAGGCTGCTGGCCAGTAGGGCCTCTCATAGTTCGTGTTATCAAGTCTTTTCACTTCATTGACAATACGTCGCGTTGCCAACTGTATTTGGGTTATTTACTGCGTAAACCTGTTAAAAAGTCCCCAGTAGCTTTTGTTTAGTTCATTCTAATTAAGTAATGCTCAAAATAAATTCAGATGAGGTGATTTTATAGGTTGACAGGAAATGTGTGATATGCATAGTCTTTTACATGTGGGACAAAAAAGTCCACTTTTATTTATTTGCTTAGTGCTTCCTCTAAATGCATAAAAGATGATATAAGTTAATGTATAATTTTATAAGGTCATAGCTCTGTGTGTTATTATGTAAGCTTATGTAGTTTATTAAGGTTTCAATGCTTAAGGCAAAACAACAAATATAAATTGGTTGGCTACATAATAAATAATTAACATGTCTTCGTATATTTATTATTATTACTTTTGCATGTTTATGAAAATGTGTACATTATACATTTATTTTTTATATGTTTCCCATTAAATGAAGGCCGTTTTAAGGAAAAAAGCAGAGGGTCAGAAATTAGTACTCGAACTTCTTGAAATTGTTTAAAATTATATAAAGTAGTAGAGCGTTTAGATATACTGTTGTTCTTGGTTTAAAAATGTTATTGGTGACGCTTTGTAATAATATTTAATTTTAATATCATTAGCAAATACATTTTGCAAAGCTTTTTGTCATGCACAATTTTTAGACAAATATCATGAACAATTTTATTTATGAGTTTATAAGAACTGATCTGTTTGCTGATTTACTGCTGAAAGTTATTTTAGCGCGTTGCATGAAATTCAGAAGGCCGAGCGGGCTGCATCAAGAAAGAAGGTCCATCTTCATAAGTGCTCGATGGAAAACTCTGAACTCTCAAAGGCAGGAGACTCTCTCGCCCCCCTGAGGAAGCTTCATACCTTTCCCTTTGTGTCTGAGGTGCCCAGCTGAGAACTAAAATATTTCAAATCGCCTTCTAAAATTCGTTATAGATTTATAAGAAATATTGGAGCTCGCAGCTTTCAGTCATATTTGCTCTCTTGAAACGTAAGAAACTGCTCACTTGAAAAGTTCCAAATAAACGATTAAATATTCTATGTATGGACAAATGCATATAATTTATAATTATTGATAGTATGCCATCAACTTAAATTATATATCAACAACAATAACGATGATTTTGACCTGAATGATATACTTTTTAAAAATGCTGTGTTAAATATGGAGGAACCTATCCAATGGGTTAATCCAGCAGTTGGTTTTGTACATATTTTTATTTAGGCTAAATAGCCTACATAGTTCACAAAAGAAAAAAAAACAAGTAAAAGGCCTGCGCTATATAAAATATTTTAAACTGTTTTATGCGACGAATTTCTTCAAAGCTAACAATAAAAATTTGAAGTTTTAAATGTACGACATTTGTATATATATATATATATATATATATATATATATATATATATATATATATATATATAGTTAGTTAGTTAGTTAGTTGGTTAGTTTGTAGTAACTTTATAGATAAATAAGGTTTAGAACGATATAAGGGCTACAAATACAGAATCGTGTGGTGTAAAACACAGGAGAGCCCGTTAAACAAGTCCAAAGCCGCTGTGCTCGGTTAACCGGCTATTTAAAGTAAATCCAAATACCTTTTCTGATCAGTTCTGGAAACGTGCTTCTTTCATTTGATAATTTTGGCTATGGCTTTTAAACATCATTGAAGCAATGTGGCTTAATATGTTAAAAATAGAAGGGAAAAAAATTAACCTCAATGGAAGGCGTTGAATTATTTTTTTTAAACAGGCGTAATTTCAGATTAAATTGCTAATACAGTAAACTGAAAGCACATGTTAAAAACATTATAGAATTAACCCAAGCATATTTTTTAAGTAATAAAATAAGTCAATCCAGAATCATGTCTGTTGTACACGAGGTTGTTCTCAGAAAATAATATGTTACTTTGTATCGACCGGGCTTAATTGTTTAGTTACAATGAAGCAGTTTTATAACACATACTGCAACACAAAACTGTTCCTGAACGTGTCTTCTCTTGTAATAGTATTCAGTTTCCGGTGGTTGTCTGAGCTCTGCATGTAATGACCAATGAGGATGTGAAAAGACTGTGGTGCAGTGGCCATGATGAATGTTCGTTCACTAGCCTTCACAACTTTTACATTCTTTAACTATTGATTCAAACTATTGGCCGGCTATCAGAGACTGGTCTGGGGATTATTTCATGCAATATCCTATTCCTTTGCTTTACTCGTGTGATTGTTTGTCTTTTAAGTCCCCACTTTTAATCCCTTTACAAATGTTTTGACAGCAATAAAATATTCAAGAGAGATAAATCAGCCACTCATTTTGTCTTCTTTATTTTCATGGGGAAGCGATGCTGATTGGAAAATATATTGAAATCAGAATTTGAATATGAGTTAAGACAAATTCTATTGCACATTTTGTTTTAGACTGATGGATGCAAAGCGAACTTTATCATTTGCTTTGTTCACTCTGAAACTCCTCGGCTCTTGTCATTCTTACCATGTCATAAAAGTGTACAGGCTCAATCGTTTTCAGGTACCCTGGCCAATGACTGGGCTTCAGTTTTTTATCTTTTTTTTCTTTCTTTTCTTTTTGAGCTAAATTCTGCCCTATGCTGAATCCCCACCAAAAACACCCTACGGCTTGTACCGAACATATCCAAAGACTCAATGGCCTTTCTCTGCTCTTTGGTCTTCCTGCTTTACCTCCAAGGCCCATGGCTATGACTGACAGACAGTGATGACAATAGAGATCTCTCTTTCTTTCTGTCTCTCACTCCCTTAGTCTCTTGCTCTCGCTTTTTCTGTCTGCCTCTCTGAGTGAGGAATGAGTGTTGAATAGGAGGTGCAGGGGGTCTTGGAGCGAAGGGTGGGTGGGGGTTGGGTGGAGCTGGATTGGTGCTTATTTAATTGGCTGTCAGACCTCCTGGAGTTTCAGCATTTCCACAAAATGGGATGAGCTTCCCCCTCCACCCATACCCCCCTCAACACACACATGCACACCCCTGACATCTTTTCAAACTAATGTAATTATGATTCCTGGGGATGTATTACGATACATTGACTCAACATGCATGCACAGAACACAGAGCAGCACAACAGAGAATAAAAGCAAACTAGAGTTAGAACCCCTCCACTTAAACTGATATGACTTTTATGTAAATGACAATACAACTTTTTTTACCCAAAGAATCCCCATGAAGTCTCAGTGGATGATTCCTGTGGGAAGACAGCCATCATCTGTGTGTCAAAGATTCTTAACATGAAATCGGTTTATTTCTGACTTCCTTCAATTCCTAATATATGAACTGATGTGTGTCAAGGAAAGTAAGAGATGCAATGTCCTTCTGCAACATAATAAAATATTAGCTAAAGGCTTTTTGTTTAATTTCTTTATATCACTGAGAGATGTCCATTATATATGTAAACATTCAATTGTTCTATACACATTAAATTGTTTCTCTTTATTGAAATTTTAGATCAATTTAAAAGCCATTAATAAAAAAAACAAATCCAACTCTTAGTCAATAAACATGTAATTTTACTTGATTTAGTAAAAAAGAAGTCATTTCCATAATAATGAATATTTCTCAACCAGACCAAAAAAGAAAGAAATAAGAAGGTCAAAATGACTTGTTCTTAGGTTTTTATCTCTGACATCAGATACACAAACTCATTTTCTGAAATCTCATCCACATTGACTCATCAGTTGTGCGGTTAAGAACCTTAATGGCTGACAATTCTCTCTAAGCATGTTCCCACTGCAGATTAATTTGGTACCTTCATACACTGTTTGGCAGTTAACAATACTGACAAGGCATCTATAACCAAATTCACAGGTCTCAACAAAAGCCTACAGGACAACTATTTGTTTCTTATGCTATTCAGTTCTTTGCATGAGTACATTTTCATGTGTGATTTCTGTAACTTAAAAAGACTGAAATGAAATAGACCTTCATCATCAGGGTTTCTTTAAACCCTCCTTCAACTTTTCATTTAAAAATGCAGGGTTCCACTCAATTCATTCATGTTTTCCCAACACAAATTGATTAAGTTAACACTTAACAAATCTATGGATTAAACATAAAAAAAATTAAGTTGTCACAATGAAATCTCAAGAATTGTGTTCTTTCAGCTTATTGTAAATAAGTAGTTTTAACTATCAAAAAACTTTTTTTGAGTGTAGGTAATTTCTTACTGACTAATTAATAGTTGACTGGTCAACTGTGATAATAAATCATTGTGAATAGCATATCATCATGAAATTAGTGAATAGAAAACAATACAGAAAAAACAGAAAAAATACTGTAATTGTAAGGGCCAGAATGAACGAACACACACACACACACACACACACACACACACACACACACACACACACACACACACACACACACACACACACACACACACTTTTTTTGTGAAAAGTGGGCACATTACATAGGTTTTCATTCATTTTATACTGTTCTAAGCGTATATTGTATTGTCCTCACCCCACCCTACCCCTAAACCCAACCATCACAGGAGACTGTGTGCAGTTTTACCCTTAAAAATAATTCTGTGTGATTTATAAGCTTTTTGAGAAACAAGGATGTCACCAATGTCCTCATATTTCACCTCCTTTTTGCAATCCCTGTGTCGTACCCATGTCATTAAACAGATTTGTGTCCTGATATGTCACAAAAACAGGTACACACACAAAAATCACATATACTGGCCACTTTATTAGGTACACCACAGAATGGACCATTAGAACTGACTTAAAGTAATTCCTCATGGAATAGATTTAATAAGGTGTTGTAAACATTCCTCGGAGATTCTGACATGATAGCATCATAGAATTGCACATCCATGATGCAAATTTCCTGTTCCACCACATGCCAAAGGTGGTTTGAGGACTATTGAGGGTATTTGGGTCTAGTGCTCTCATTGCCATGTTAAAGATTCTAGGTTGAAATAGGGCTGGGCGATATGGCAAAAATGCAATCTTTATTAATTAGGTTACATATTGAACTTTAACAATATATATTTCTATATCAGTTGTTAATGCTTCCATACTTTAGAGTACCCCGACAATGATTAAAGCCACAAAATTTAGAGGGTCCATTAAATAAAATAACCCATATTTATTGGGCGATAATATTTGGTGGCATCTCTAAAACCAACACACTTCTAGATTCCCATTGTTGCACATTTCTGCTGAGTAATGGGCTCTTAGATCAGTTAAAAATTCCAGAGCTTATCATTGTTACTGACATAAGCTTGATTGTGATTCGATATAATATTGTTTATCGACCCAGCCCTAGGTTGAAATGATTTCAGTTTTGTGGCATGGTGCGTTATTGTGCTGAAAGCAGCCATCACAAGATGAGCTGGCCTGAAACATCCTGAATTGATCCATGCTTTCATGTTGTTTATGCCAATTCCAACCGTACCATCCAATACTGACAGAATCCATTCCATTCTTCTATTGTCCAGTTTTAGTGAGCCTGTGTGAATTGTATGCTCAGATTCATGTTCTTAGCTGATAGGAGCGGCACTGGTGTGCTCTTCTACTGCAGTGGCTCATCTGCATCAGGTTCAATGTGTAGTGGATTCAAAGATGTTCGCCTGGGTTGTAATGAGTGGTTGTTTGAGTTACTGTTGTTTTTCAGCTCAGCTCAAACCAGTCTTGCCATTCTTCTCTGAACTGATATCAACAAGGTATTTACACACACAGAACTGCTGCTCACCGGATATCTTCTGTTTTTCAGATAATTCACTGTTAACCCAAGAGAAATCCCAGTAAATAACAACATTAAAAACTTTAATTGTTTTTGATTGCTGGTGTATGAGGAGATTGCCCCCAAAAATGTGTAAAGCGATTTGAGTGTCCAGAAAAGCACAATATAAATGTAAAGAATTATTTTTATTATTTATTTGTTTGTTTTCAGCTTAGTCCTTTTATTAATCTGGGGTTGCCACAGTGGAATGAACCGCCAACTTATCCAATATGCACACTGGAATCAAAATCAAAATGAACTCAAAATGAGTTGGAAAAAACACAATTCTTGAGAATTCATTAAGACAAATTAATTTTTTATGTTCAATCCACATACATTTGTTAAAAGTGTTAAGTTAAATTAATCCATTTGTGTTGGGACACCATGAATATATTGTGTGGAATCCTGCATTTTTTACAGTGTATGTTCTACGCAGCGGACACCCTTTTAGTTGCAACCCAATACTGGGAAACACCCATACACCCATTCACACATACACTACGGACAATTTAGATTACCCAATTCACCTATACCCCGTCTTTGGAAACCTACGCCAACATGGGGAGACTATGCAAACTCCACACAGAAATGCCAACTGACCCAGCCGAGGCTCGAACCAAGCGACTTTCTTGCTGTGAGGCAATCATGCTACCCACTGCGCCACCATGATGCCCCACTATTATTATTAACTATTATTAACTTAAGAAGATCATCTTGACCATGTGTACGAAGCACTGAGCTGGCTTATTAGATTTTCGTGTCAACAATCAGTTGACAAGGTGTACCTAACAAAGTGGCCGGTGAGTGCACACCCACCCACAGGCACACACATACATGCATTTCTGTGTTGCACATTAGTGGTGCATCAGCTTCATTTATGGAAAGAGCACAAACCATTTCATTCAGTGATTGTGTTGTGCTCTTAATTATTATAGACTCTCTGTGAGGTTCAAGGAACAGAATTATGGTTCAGTGAGATGATCATTGTTCTATAGCAGAAGCTGAGGCAGCGTGTGGTGTGTTTAGGCTGAGAAATAGCAGTGTGATTGCAGACGACAAGATGGCTGAAAATGAACCCCACATTGTCTTTCGAGACAACAGTTAGTTGATGTTTTTATTATTCACAATGACAGCACAATGCTCTCATTCCGCAGAATCATTACAATCCACTGCACTACTGGAAAAAAAATCTAATGACAAAATGCATCATCTAGAGACTTTTTTTTTCCCTCTCTGCTGTGCTACAAAAGCAGTGCAGCGTTTATCATAATGGGTCCTGCATTCTCCAAAATTAACTGCATTTACAGCACGGCACATAAGCCAACAACATCCTTTGGCAGGTCCTATCTCTAACAAGGCTTCGGCTCAGATGCTTCCAATAAAGGGCTGAAAAACTCTTGCCTGTAAAACGTTGTGACATATAAGGAGGACAGGTGTGTCTTGCCTATTGGGAGAAAAAGGGTTTCTGGGAGAAGAGTGGGGTCCTTCAAAGGGGGAGAGAGCAGCACAGCGGGGTCTGGCTGAGGTTGAGGTTCTGCTCGACTGTCGTTTCCGTAGCAGAGCAGCTCATACATCATTTTCACATCTTGGGTTTACTTTACCAATCACGGCGAAAGCAGAGGGCATGATGTGGCTGATACGATTAATGGACGGAGGGCAAGAGGTGGCGCGCATGTGTGTGCACGTGTGTGCATGTGTGTTTTGTCGAGGTTGTGCGTGTGTGTGTGAGAGGGATCACCGGCAGGGATAGGGATAACCAAACCAGATGTTGAGGCAAAGGGAAAGAGGGGTTGAGGAAGGTCATGTGCGCGGTCTTCCTAGTGTCCTTAGAGCCTTACGTCCAAGCTTCTCAGAGCTGCACAGACGTGGCGTGTGGAGGAGCCCAAAGGACACTGGTGTATGTGTGTGGCGTGTCCAGGTTTGCTTCACTATGTAAATGCCTTACAAGAGAGAACGAAAAGAAGGAATACGGCAGTGTGTGTGTGTTTAAAGATGTGTGCGTCAATCTCAAGGCAGGCCTGTCAGCGGGGGTAACCTATGACTGATGAGATCTGAAAGGGTAAGTTTCAGTAAGAGAGATGTTCTAGAGGAGGCCACAGGGGAATTGTATAATGAGTCGAACGGTGAGGCCTGCAACATTCAGTCCCGCTTCTTAAAATTCACAGCAACATTACTATGAAGCCCACTTAAAGCAAGCAATTCTTGCTTAAATTACTGTAATAACATAAACAATATTGCTTGTGTTCATGATATGAAGGAGATGTGAAAATGTCTCATTAAAGATCTGAAAACATTTGTCAAAGAGAAAAAAAGGGAGGGATTTTATCCACCATAAATATTCTGGATTTGTGAATGTGGACATTACTGGAATATTGGCAGGACGTGGTGAAAAACAAGGGGTTTTCACAATGTCAACCAGAAGCTGCTGTAAGTGTAGGAATTTATTACATTTTGAACATTTATACAGGTCATGGCCAAACATTTTCTAGCTTTAATATAGATCAAGACTTGGTTGTAAAGGGCTACTGTCAAGCAGTTTAGATTGAACTTGTCTTAATACAACTGACTTTAAGTTTGAAGTATGCCTGGTGAGACCTGATTAGGTGGTTTAACTGTGTTTAATTACACTCAAAAAATGATTATTGCTGCTTGTTTAAACTACCTGTTTAAAATGAGCTGAAACTACACAATACTTGTAATTTCTTTGGCTAATTTATTTGCTTCATGATCAGTCCACTTAAACTTGTAAACCATTAAGTTAGCTTAAGTGTTTTGTGTTGGGATAACATGAAGTAATTGTGTTGGTTCAGCTACCTGGTTAGGGGTTTTGTAGGTCTCAGCATGCGGGATTGAATTAAGAAAGGAAAATGTTGATAATAAAAGTAATATTGGGTGTTGAAAGGTAATAGAAAGACTTGTTAGAGTTTAATCTTTACTTTAGAGATCTAGAAGATTTTTATATACTGCTTTGAGTTTGAGATTACCAGAAGCGCCCATGCTTTTGGTGTTGGCAGCTTAATTAGCAAAAATGCAGTTAGTTGCTTTGTTCAGTGAGCAATAACTGTCCTGAAATTAGTTCTGAGATCAGTCTCAATCTACTGTACACTGTAAACCCAACAGTCAACTTTATCAAACGAAATGTGTAACTCAAAATTGACTGAATTAATTCTACTCATTTGAAAAGAGTTTTGAACTTAGTGTTGAAAGTAATAAGTTAATTAAATACCTCATTACTTCAACTTAAATGGAATAAGTTCACAGTACTCATATAGATTAGCTTTTTAACTCAAATGGTTTGTTGCAATTAGTTTCCTCAAACACTATGAGTTGCCTTAACTTGTTGGGATTTACAGTACTCAGTTGGTTTGAGTTCTCTTCATTTATTGGGTTTTACTGTGCTTAAATTGCTTCTCTTACTCAAATGGATTAAGTTCACAGTACTTATTGGGATTAGTTTTTTACTTAAATGGTTTGTTGCAATCGGTTTTCTCAAATTGTTTGAGTTACCTTAACTTTTTGTGTTACAGTGTAGATGTAATATGTAATCTGAAATATGCTTAAAATGGCTCTTTTAGTTAATTTAGGATAACTTCAAATGAAACTACAAGACTTCTAAATGTGCGACACATAATAGACGACATAATATCAGACCTTTGATTTCAAGTTAAACAAAAATACAAATGTATTTAAACTTTCATTTGATAAAATCATGTTGGTCCAACTCAATTGCATCTAATTGTCTATATATATATATATATATATATATATATATATATATATATATATATATATATATATATATTGGATGGAAATCCTGCAATTGGATGGAAATCCTGCAATTAAATGTAGTTCATTCAATGAGTTATTTTTTGAAGTGTAGACTAAGAGACACCCCATGGGACAAATTAATAAAAGAATCATATATAACAAGACCAGGAACATCATTTTATAATAAAATCAATCAGAAAGCCAAAGTGAGCATAGTTAAGCACCAAATTCATGACAGACATTTTGATGACCCCCTCTACTGGCACAAAAACACAGTGCAGGCTAAAACGCACATACACACTAGGATGAATTGATTTGTGTCCTATTTACCAGGTTAAATAAGTGAATAAATAAGTCATTAATAATAAGAACAGAAGAAATAATAATAATATAGTTTACTCTCTTAAAAATAAAGATTTATAATTGAAATTAAGGTTTTTACAGACATGCTTTACAAGAACTTTTGGTTTCCTAAACAGATAGAACCATTAAAAAAACATTTTGTTTCTTAGTATGACGAACATTATGGTAATCTTAAGATCCAATTTGTAAATGTTTCTATGGTTTATTCATGGAATTGTGAATGCCAAAATATAACCTTTATAATTAGCCTGTAAAATCGCAATAAAACACAATGCTAATTCTCATTCAACCATTAGACTATTAGTTGTTCCATTTGCCATTAAACTTCAGCAGTTCTTGCCATTTTTCTTATTGGGGAGGATGAAGGTGGGAAATGTATTTTTATCCGTGCCTGAACTGAGATGATATTGCCATGCCTGTGATGTATAACCCAGGCTTAAGGCTTAGTGGTAAACAGTAACACCTGCTGTATGTATAATTCATACAAGACCCTCTCTCTCTAACACACACACGTACGCAAATGCAAGCCTACGTACGTGGAAGAGGATTGCAGTGACAAAAACATCTGCAAGGGATTTGTAGAGTGAATTGATACCTAATCATAAATAACGTGAACATTTGAAACTCATTTGGTAGGCTGGCTGTGACCTCAGAAGAGTTGAAGGCAGCAGAAGGTTTTTGCGTATGGCACGGGGAAGTTTTAGGCATGGAGTTAAGTGACTCTAAATGAGATAGGAGATGAGAGGTACATGGCCGCTGATTGGTGCAGGATGGCCAACCTCACACTGATGAGGGAATCGCATGGATCAGTCGTATATGCAGCCGGACACGGCTGTAACATAAGCTTCCTTTGTGCCCCCCAATTAAGCGGAGTTCAAGATTGCACAAACTTTGAGGACGAAAAGAAACTCCAATTTTATGTAGTTAAATGAGGCTAGATTTAGCAGATTTCCCATTAAAAAAGACAAGTTCACCCAAAAAAAAAAAAAAAGAAAAACATGGAAGTGTGCAACCCAGGCTCATTCTGATTACGTACCCCCATATATTTATGGAGAGAGCAAAATACGTCCCAGGAGCTACGTTTTTTGTTTTCATGACACCACCAGAGGCTGCTGTGTACACTTCATCAGATCTTAAATTTCTCTCGCAAGTGTCATTCGCACCCGCTGTTCTTGTGTAAATCCACCAGAGGCTGCTGTCCACTGACTGACTGACCCACCCTACTTCTTCCTTAAACCCAACCAATAGTGTTTTAAAAAGCACAGATTGACCCGCCCACCCACTTCCCTACACCCAACCGACAGTGTTTATAAAAGCAATCCGGAAAGAGAAAAGCCCTCGCCTTATTTTTACTGCATTTTCAGATTTTACCACATTCTTACCGTTATTTACTTATTTTATTTTTCGTTTTTTGTTTTTGTCTTACCTGGTTTCTGGAACCATTCTTTACCGGAATCCATGTCGTCACGGTCAACTTCGCTCTGCATCTCAAATCCAGCGATGTACATGTCGAGCCACTGGACAAACTGGTAACAGCAGGAAAGCCATCCATATGGAGGTAAGCGGTCAGCTGGTAGGAGAGAAAAGAATCAATCAATGGCTTCCGATTTTTTAAATATACAGTTGCAGTTATGAAAAAAAGCAAAATATAGTCAGCATACCTGCCAACATTTGTCTATGAAAATCCGGAAGATTGGTTCGGGGTGAGGTATCTGAATAACACTGTTGAGAACCGGGTACTGTGGTCTTAGTAATAGTAATTATCCTATGAAGCGTCTTTCAGGCAAACGCTGCAATCGAATCCTACCAATGTTGGGAGACCCAGGGTTTCACAGACTGTATCAAAACAGTGAAGAAAGATGTTACGGGAAAGATGGGAGTTACACAAGTTTTCCGAGAGAAATAACAAAACAGGAGGGTAGCGGGAGATGGGTCTGAAAAGTGGAAATACGGGAGACTCCCGTTACAGGAGTGTTGGCAGGTATGATAGTCAAACTTTACAATTGTGTATTCTAGTCCCATTTTATTCTAATGAGAAACTAATACTATACTTTTGAAGTATAAGGTTGCAGGAGTCAAGTTGCACTCTCATAGCGGGGAATTGAAAACAAAACCTTTATTGCAGCGCATTTAAAAACAGAACACTGACGACCCATGTTTCCAAACAATTCTTCTTCTTCCACTTGTTTGAATTACGGTTGGCAACACAATGTGGCGTCTCTCTGCCGTCTGAACACTGTAACAGGTAAAAACAGTCTTCGAAGCTATCATGCATATCAATGAAGTTGCACCTCATTCACAATAGAGTGTGCTGATTGGTTCGAATCAAGTCTCTCTCATGAACTAATGCTGAGAGCTTAAAGACGTCACATTGTACCCGCCAGTACAGACATCCAGTCTCCACGCTGGAATTTACACAAGGATCTCATGGCCGTGATGTAGCTTCAAAATTTATTTTCAAACCAAAAGGATGAATTTGCTCAAAATAATGCAAAAACAACCAATTTTTACTTTTTCGTGCAATATATGTGTCCTTATAGTGTTTTAGCAACATGGAACACATATTTGACTGTCAACATCTCAAAAAATGTGTTTTGGTGTTTCGTGACCCTTTAATGATATAAAATAACATGGTCAGTTATAGACACAATTATGAGAAATTAAGCCACAACTATGAGATTTAGCTGATTGCTATTAAGATAACATTGCATTTCTGAGAACTGAACTTGCAATTTGGACATACCAAGTCATAAATGTAAGCTAGAAAGTAGAAATTATGAGCAACTGTTACAGAAACATGACTGTACTTTTTCACAATAATAAAAATTTCATTACTCTTATGTGGAAATAGGCTTGCAATAGCAAACTGTTTACAAGCCTGTCCTGAAAAGACAAATTAGATATTGAGATATTTGCAGCCCTTAAGCATGGTGTATGTCAGCGTGCAGAATACACTTGGGGTGACAGACTTGGAAAAAGTATGTGCAGTCTGATTTCCAACAAGCTTCCAAGGACTTTTCAAATCTGTGGCTTGTAAAAGGTTGCTTGTTCATACAGTTAGTCAAAACCAGCATGAATGAAACTTGTCAGCAAACACACATTTTTCCCACAGACACTATTTTTAGTTGCGAAAACACTTTAGCCTCACACATGTGATATCCGTCTGCCTCTGTAAACTGTAACACAATGCAGGATGTTCCTCATATGAAAACGACAGCGTGCATTATGTATAAATACCAGTGACCTTTAAACAGTAAAGGTTTAAAGTATTAAATGCAGCTGAAATCAGTCTGTATAGTCAACATAAAATGCAGCGCATGAGTTAAACCGCACTTCAAGGCCTTAGCAACACCAAGCCGATGGAAGTCTGTCATGTTTTTTTCGTCCTCTTTGTAATCACTTCACTGTTTTATCTCTCCATAAAACAGTTTTCATCACTTGCTTCTGTTGCCAGATCAAAGATTTCTTTTTTGTCAAGCATTTAGGCCGGTATCTCAGTCTTGTTTCTGTTGAAATCTGTTCCGTCCAGGTTGGGTGGCTTGAAATATTTTGACACTGGCTTCTTTAATTTGAATCGGCTTGTTTATGTTCTCGCCTCTGCAGAGGGAATCATACAAGAGGAGTCTCTTTGTCCGAATTGCATGTGTTTCTTATCAAGTCAGCCAGGCACAGGCATATTTCCAAACGCTACACAAGGATCATGTGTGGCCAATGAAAAACAGCGCCCCCTACCCGCAACCAAAACTTGTTCACTTGCACTTCATTAGTCTCGAAGCCTTAATTGTTCTCCTTTACCTTTTAAAGATTATTTTCCTTCTGAATCCATCATTAATTATTCACTGCACGCCCTCTATCAACTCGCTAGAGTTTTTCCCCCTTCTCTTTCAGTGCCTCCCTTCCTCTTGTCAGTGTGATTTGCTGTGTTTCTGTCAGTAGCTGACTCAAGGCAGGTGGAGGGCTTTCCATGTGCTTTCCATTTGCCCTGGACTGAAACGGCCGCAATTAAAACCAAATGTGCAACCTGTGGCTCGCGCATGCAGCGCTGCTCTGACACACAGACATACCCTCGCTTGCAAATAATAGGGCGAACAATAACAATTCAGATTTATTGCCTTGATACAAAACAATTGGCTGAACTCTGGAAGTCGGCGTTGTACACGAGACTCTGAGCAGGAGGGCGTAAAGTTGTTTCGGTCGGGTGCTAGACGTGCGGAGGCAGGGGTGAGCGAGAGGCCAAGCCAGGGTCACTGGTAAGATTCAGTTAAAAAAGGAGAAAATTATGCGGGCATCTGAAGTTTCTCCACTGCAGCCAGAATGTCTGCTGACCACACTGTGTAGCTTGAGGACATGGAGACTATGATTAGAGCCCTGGAAGGCAGGGCTGGGGTGACTCTGGTAAGGTCGTATATAAGTACACCCACATGTTGTTGAAGTGCAGGTCCTTATACCTTGTGGGCATACGCGCTCCACCTCTGACACCTCGAGGCCTCTCCTCCCTCTGTAGCATGACCTCAGCGAGCTGATAATCATAGTTATTGACAGAACAGGCTCCAACTACGCTAAACAGTCCCCGTGGACACGCCGAGGTCTGATTTTCCTTTTGTCCAGATATAGGCTATGGTAGTAGTTTCTTACAGCAATGCTTTAGGGTGCGGATGGTTAAATCAATTTTGGGATGTTAAGAGCACAAAACATGTTCCCTGCATAATCTTTATTTTTATAAAAACCTATTTGACCGTTGAGCATCTTACATTTATCAGTTATGGCCAAAACAACACTATCGCTATTGCTCATGCTAAGCATTTAACCTCATGTATTTAACTTCTGCATAACAACTTTCTGTATGTTTCAAATTGTGAAGCTTCTCAATGTGTTCAAAAAATAGAGTTATAGATAGAGTTGTCATGCAGTTTTGGACTTTTCATATCTAAAATGATTACTCTTGTTTTACATCTCACATTACACATCATTTATCTGGTGCTAATCTACTAATCTACAGTGACATATACACTACCTGGCAAAGGTCTTGTCGCCTATCCAAGTTTTAGGAACAACAAATAGTAACTTGATTTTTATCAGATTATTTAGTGTTAGAAGTGACTTATGTGAAAGGCAAAGGCCTCTGGATTATTACCAAAATAAAATATGATCATGCCTTGATCTTGATGATTTTTAATTATTAGTACAGTAAGGTCTGACTTTGCTTAAACAAATGTCTTATCACTTAACAGAAAAAAATATACAGTATAGAATATAAAGTCATGATGCAGTGGGAAAAGAATTACTTCATCTTACCCCAGACATGCTCAAAAATGTTCAAGTCTGGTGACAGGGCTGGCCAATCCTGGAGCACTTTGACCTTCTTTGTTTTTTGGAACTTTGATGAGGCTGAATTATGAGGAGCAGCGCTATCCTGCTGGAGAATTTTCGCTCTCCTGTGGTTTGTAATGTAATGGGCAGCTAAAATGTCTTGACACATCAGGCTATTGATGTTGTCATCCACTCTGCGGATCTCTCACACTCCCCATACTAGATGTAACCCCAAACCATGATATTTCCTTCACTAAACTTGACTGATTTCTCTGAGAATTATGGGTCCATGCGGGTTCCAATAGGTCTTCTGCAGTATTTGTGAAGATTGGGATGCAGTTCAACAGATCACTGAAAACCAATTGATTCATTGAAAAAACCTTTTGCTACTTTTCAAAATGATCAACTAGAAGTCAAATTATTATTTGTTGCTCTTACAACTAGGATCGACGACAACACTTTTGTCAGGTAGTGTACATTCCTTAAACTTGGATTAAACTTGACCTGTTCCCAAATTCACTAGCATTGTGCATTCTTACATGCGCATCTTATCAAACTGCTTATCAAATACTCAGACTATAAAAGGTAAGAATGAAAATTCAACAGAAATCAGTCCAAGGTACTCGAAAAATATGGAAAATTTAAAAAGCCTTTATTTACATGGCTAAATGTTAAAAAAACCTACGCGATTCAGCAAGGAACTGCCTTCATCAGGGTAACCTGATGAAGATTACCCTGATAAAGACTGTTCTATGCCAAAACGCGTAGGTTTTTTTTTAAGATTTAGCCATGTGAATAAAGGCTTTTTAAATTTTCCACATTTTTTGAGTGCCTTGGACTGATTTCTGTTGTTGTTTTGATGAATCCCTTACCCAAAGATATTAAATTACCCCTGAGCACTTTTTGTTTGTTTGTTTTTTGGAAGAACATTCGACATTTCCCATCACTATTCTTTACATTTTCCCCTTTAAACAGAAATTACTGTATGCTTGTTAAATTCAGTAAAAAAAATGTGATTAAAGAATAAGAAAATTACAGGTGTGATTTAGAAGTCGGCTTTAATGACCCATCCCCAAATTTAACCCTGCACACACTTACAGTCAATCGTGCCTCATATGCACATGCTTTGAACAAACATGGAAACATTGCGCATTGTAAACAATTCACTCATGGTTTGAGAGGAAGACCTTAATAGTCTAAGAAAAGCCCAACTGAAAAAACTAATTGCACACAGTCTGCAACAATACAAAGATGCACAATGCCAAACCATTGTGTAAACATGTCACGTGCCTGGTTTGGTCAGTCAATAGCCCCTTTCACACAGTGATACCGGTAAATATCTGGAAAATTTCCGGAACGACTTTACCAGTATATTCAAAAAAGCGCTGTTCACACAGGCGAGGACGTTACGGAATTTTTCCGGAAAAGAGCATTCACACATCCATTCCAAAATACCGGTAAATTCTGACATCATTCACCACAAATGAGCTTTAAACGGCTGCGCTTGTATTTGTAAACATTTGACTAAATTACAAACTCTGTGGATGATCAATATTGTGAACAACTTTCGCAGGATCACTTTCGCATGTCGAGATGTTCATGATATGTGCGTGTGCAGGCGCTCACAGGCTGTTTCACAGGCACACGCAAAGCTTGAAGGTAAACAAACAACGGCTTATCATAAGCATCTCATCGATGATTATTTACACAGTTGGCATTAAGAAGAACATATAAACGTGATCTGACTAACTTCTAGCAGCTAAATGTGTCTGGAAAAATATTCAAAGGCTTTTATTCTAACAAACCGCGCGGACGTAAATGCGTCTGACTGTTGTGATTGGCTAAAGCAGACGTCTCACGTCAGCACGTTCTAGACGTGCACGCGCTTATTACGGCAATCTTCCATCTGCATTCACACAGCGCAGCATTCCGGCAAATTGCCGGTAATGTTACAACTTCTCTTTCCGGAAAATAGCCAGAACGAATTTACCGGTATTTTCAAAAAGGACCTGTTCACACATACAACCTTTCTGGAAAATTGGCGCCAATTTTCCAAAAAGGTCTGTATGTGTGAAAGGGGCTAATGACACTGAAACACAAATAAAGGAACAATAACCTGGGGTTTAGTGATGTACAGTGTGAAACACCAGTTTAAGAATACTCAGGATTAATTGTTAACCCAGGGTAAAACAACTCAGTGTTAGCTATTTAAAAAGTAAAACCACTCAGTATTCCTTCGTAACATCCCAGAATTTGAATGTTATCACTGTACTGAATGGGTGTTATCATCATTATCAGTGGTTATCAGCTGATAGATATGGGCAAGTAGGGGCCTTCTGCGCCTATTAGGCTCAGAAGGCTGTAATCATCCATCCACATGGTTAATCAGCTATAGTTCATATATGGCTGCGGCTGGAAGTTAACGAGAATTATTATATAATTTATTAAATTACCCATTAATTGTATTTTACTAACGTCTATCCCAATCCCAGCCCTAAACCCAACCATCACAGTAATGTAAAAACAGATCTCGATCTGAAGTCTTCTCTATTATTATAGCTGATTAACCACAATAATTATTTATATTTTTTATTAAATTGACCATTAATTGGATTTTATTAACGGCTATCCCTACCCCAAACCTAAGCCCAGCCATCACAGTAATGTAAAAACAGATCTGGATCTGGAGTCTTCTTTATTAGTATAGTTAACCATGTGGATGGATGATAATAGCCCTCTGAGCCTACTAGTAGGCGCAGAAGGCCCCTACCGGCCCATATCTATGAGCTGATATCAACTGATAACGCCCATTTAATTGAGTGATAAAAAGAGGCGGGTGCAAATTCACCAGCCTCTACATACATGTACAAGCAACCACCTTAAAACCTCAATCAAGTGACACAGAAAAGGTTTAGCAACCACCCAGAAGACTTAAGCATCACTGTGGTGTGGCAAGATTTGCAAAGGCAAGCATGACATTTTTTAGAAACTGTAAAAATCTAGTTTAATTCCTGACCACCTGTTTCTAGGACCCTCAAATACAGACAACAGACCTGCTCAGAATATTAAGTCTCCACAATGAGACCCAGAGCGCTAGTTATTCCCCTTGTGGTCTATCTGTGGGCTTCATCTAATTTCATAAGAGCTAATTAAGCAGTGAAGAAGAGGTGGGTAAAGGGTTAGATCCTGCGTTGAGGCTCAGAGGGGAATGGTTTTATCTCTCCGTGTCCAAGGGCAATGCCACTCCTCTCTCGTGAACACAAAGTGCCACCCACTATGGGTTCTGTGCCCAAATATTTACACTCACTGCAGGAATGACCCCCACCCCACCCCTCCTTTGATGTGGTTTACAACTCAAAACTCGCTGGAAAATGTGGCTTTGGCACAAAGTCAATGGCTCATAGCAAATAAGCAACACTATTACAGAAAATAAAGAGCAGCGCTGTTGTTTCAGAACACTTGAAAAAGAAAACAAATAGGGAGGAGGACGTAATGACAAAGGGAAGACATGGCTTTATTCCTCAATCACTTTCCTCTGTCCACACCACTGCTTCCCCTACAGCCGCCAAACACATCAATCGCGTGGCCCTCTTTTTTCATTTACCTGGAAAAAGGCAAGAATTACGGAGCTAAATTTCAGAGAGAGAAGAAAGCAAAGGGGTAGACATGGAAGAGAAATATCCCCTTGAAAGTGCATGCAGGCAGGGCACAGGGAGCTCACAAAGACTGCCCTTGATCAGACCAGTGTAACAACAAAGGCGAAATTGTGGGGACAGGGAAGGCTTTCATGTGGATAGCCACTGTCTGTGTGCAGGCCACTCACTCATGTGCAGGCGAACACAAAACCACGGCCATTCACAACACACGAGCGCAAAGCAGAAAACACACAAGTGGGGCTAAAAAGAAGTCCATGAAAAGTGTCTTTGCATTAATGTCACAAAAAAGTGGCATTTATTTGATGCTGACATGAAATTTAAATTCATTATTTCTGTGCTCTGAATGTATGCAATGGATCTTATTTTGAACCTTTTCACCAATACAACTTGATTTAAATACAGCAAGCACACTATTTAAGCAATTACAGTTAAAACTTTTAGAATTATTAAACCCCCTTTGAAATGATTTTCTTTTTTAAATATTTCTCAAATGTTTAACAGAGCAAGGAAATTTTCACAGTATGTCTGATAATATTTTTTCTTCTAAAAAAAGTCTTATTTGTTGTTATTTCAGCTAGAATAAAATCAGTTTTTTTTAACATTTAAGGTCAAAATTATTAGCCCCTTTAAACTATATATTTTTTTCGATAGTCTACAGAACAAACCATGGTTTTACAATAACTTGCCTAATCAACCAAGTTAAGCCTTTAAATGTCACTTCAAGCTGTATAGAAGTGTCTTGAAAATATCTAGTAAAATATTATTTACTGTCATCATGGCAAAGATAAAATAAATCAGTTGTTAGAAATGAGTAATATAGGCCTGTTATATTAGGCATACTGGAATTGAATTAATGATTCCCTTTTTATTGAAAAAAGGATTTGCATGTTACTGCACCTATAATGCATTAGTTCTTTTTGTTTAATTTGTAGATAAATGACCAACAAAAAATACATTAAAATAAATATACAAATTATACCAAATTAAATGTTACAAAAAAAGAATTTTTCAAACCAAATTAGGCCTTATGAGGAGGTCTTATATATATATTAGAGCTGCACGATTCTGGCTAAAATGAGAATCGCGATTTTTTATTTGCTTGAAATAAAGATCATGATTCTCTCATGATTCTGTAGATGTAAAATAAAGCTTAATATTGGATTACTGTTTTTTCTCAAACATACGGTAAAACAACATTAATATTATGTGTAGGTCTACTGGTTTCTATAAATAATTATATTCTACTTATAATAATCCTGATGTTGAATTATGTTTGAGATATAGGCCTATGCTTGCAATCTGTCATTGAGAACAGTATGAGACTATTTAATTCACGGGTAAAATCAACATTATAGGCTAGAGTAGGTATACTGACACTGTAAACATTTATTTTCATGCACAACTCTGTGTCCGCTATGAAAGAAAAAACTTGTCGCAATCTGAACTGTAAAACTTTTACTTTTTCACATGCAACTATTGTAGATAGACTGTTAACGACAATACTACAGTTTACTTTTTATGTTTTATGCAGATGTATGAATTGTTTCCATGTTGAATTATTCAGGTCATCTTTTGTAAAATTATATTCATATAAAGTATATATTGCTGTATCAGTTTTTTCCAATACCGTGCACCCCTATTATCTACAGTATATATCAATACAGTCCTTACTAGGCATGGGCCGGTATAAGATTCGGACGTAATGATAACCTTCAAGGTTCCTGCTACATTCATTCTGCCATGGCGGGGCGCCACACCAAAATTCAGCCCGCCACAGCTACATTACATCTTCTCATTCACAACATTCAGTCATTGTTGTTTTTTTTAATAGCGGGTAATAATCAAACAAAATCGCATTAAATTATAAGTGAATTACAACAGGACCACTGTAACCGTAGTAGAGCTGTGTGTTATTTGTTTAACCCCCTTAAGGTGATGTGCTGACAGATTGACTGACTGACAGGTACGTAATGTATGAGGCCAGCAAACACGAAGTAGCTTTCAGTTAAGATGAACACAGTTTCCCTAATTATACTTTATTTATGGATCAAATTCTGTGGTTCTGCATACATTGACTTTATCTTGCTGGAGTTCATTGCCGTTTCACTTCAGGACACATTAATGCCACTCTGTAGGTCTATTGTAGAGATTCATAAATATCCTAGCAAATGTTGGAGACATATTTATTTATATATTTATTTAAAATTTAAAATGGCATCTTTGGATATTTTATTCTGCTGGAGATACTGTTGCAAAAAACAAAACAAAAAATGTAAGTAAAAAATCTTACTCATACCTTAGGAACAGTATTACGGTTTTTAAAACCTTGAATTTTCCAAACTGGTTTACCTTGAAAACCGTTATCGTCCCATGCCTAGTCCTTACCAACTTTATTTTATATGACTAAATATTTGTTTGTTTGTTTGTTTGTTTGTTTGTTTTTAGGTATGCTAGTACATAACTGCATTTATTAAATTAAGAACCAATGTCTTTTAATGTAATTTTACTATTTAAGAATGCAGTTTAAAATGAGTTTAGCTTTATAAAATGGTTTTATCCTGTTGTCAATATAGCCATCACAAGATGGGTACAAGCCAAGGTGATCATAAAGGGATGGACGTGGTCAGTAAATATAATTAATACGTAAGCCTATACAATATCATTCATTTTCCTTTGACTTACTCCCTTTATTCATCAGGAGCGGAATGAACTGCCAGCATATGTTTTACTTATCCATATATTTATGCAGAGTATGTTTTACACAGCGGATGCCCTTCCAGCTGCAACCCAGTACTGGGAAACACCCATACACACATTACCACACATACACTACAGCCAATTTGGTTTATTCAATTCACCTATAGTGCATGTCTTTGGACTGTGGGGGGAAACTGAAGCACCCGAAATCCATGCAAACATAGGGAGAACATCAAACTCCACACAGAAATGAAAACCTACCCAGCCAGGACTTGAACCAGTGATCTTCTTGCTGTGAGGCGAAAATGCTAAAAACTGAGCTACCTTGTCACCCCTATTATACAATATCTTATAAAATAATACACCTAAAAACATCATATAAAATGACTTAAATGATTTTGAAATGACAAAATGATATCAGACATAATGCAACAATACCACACACATAAACACAACGAACAACTGCTTCACAGCCCTTCCAGGTCACAAATGCTCTCTGTGCTTAGGGGATATATAAAAGGCAGACTGTGAACTAATAACTGTTTAGATTTATGTGTGATTATGTTTACATATGCCGTCTTTCGACATGAAATAAAAAATAGTGTGTTTCCAAGGCCCAACTGTGCAGTGAAGCCTTTAATTATGGCTATTTAAGAAGACATTTCCTGTTTAGAACAGGATAATGTGTTTCTCTTTGGCCCGAACCTGCAGCTCTTGCCAGCAGCTGCTCTGTGGCGATCCTCACACACATTTCTGCACCACGGAACGAGGGAGGAGGAGGAAACGGGGCAATAAAAAGTGAGAGCGCGAGAGAGTGAAGAGGGGGTCTGGGATTCCAGAGGACCTGAAACAAGTTGACACTTTTTTTCTGAGCGTGCACTGTGTACCTGTCTGTATTTGTTTGTGTTTGAGTGCAAGTACATGTGTGTGGTGCTGGTAAGTGTGTGTGTGTGTGTGTGTGTGTGTGTGTGTGTGTGTGTGTGTGTTGCTGCAAGCATGTGTTCATGAAGTCTGAGTAAGTAGCGGATGCAGAGATAATGGATGGATGTTGATTCTACACTGTCACCACTGTACGGCCATTTGGAGCCATTAAAAATCCCCAATGTCTCTTTGATTCCTACTCACTTCAGCTGCTATGCTCCTTCTGAATTGTATGTGTGTGTATATCCATGTGCTTATTAGATCTAACAAAATGAGCAAAGGAGAGCCACGCCGGGTAACAGAGTCACTAAATGCAAGAAATGTATCCATTAGTTTCTGGCTAAAAATAATTGTTTTGAAATTTAACTAGTAGATGTATATATCATACTTAAGGTGTGTGTGTGTGTGTGTGTGTTAACATAAAGAAAAATATTGTACCTTATAAATAACAAAAGGTAAAAAGGGTATGAAAACATGTTACAGTAACTTAGTACTATGTTCCTGTAGGATTAATCTGTAATGATGTAATTTTATCTTTGTGGTGATACAACAAACTTTTTTACCCAGTAATTAAATTGACAAATATTAGGTTTTCTACTAACTAGGTAAGTTATACAGACCCGTTCACGATTGTTTAAAGTATTTCACAGCGTGTAATGTATACAGTATAACGTTAGCCTTTACTAGTACAGTTTTAAAACACTGCAGTATTTACTAAAAATTACTGAAATAGTTTTATGAATGTAAAAAAGCAAAATCACATGTAAACTGTTTACTACTTTATTAATAAATATAAAAGAAAAATAAGACATATTAACAAACAGTTAACGTTACTTATCAATAAAAACAACGTTGCTAACTCAACCTTTAGCTGCCAACGATGCTTTGGGCCTTTTCTAAGGTATAAAGTTTACGTTAGCCAAATCATTATAAAGATAGGGATTGTGTGATATGCTTTAACAAAGCAGTTTAGGAAACAATAAGTTAGTAATAATAAGTAACTTACAGTTTAGACATAAAACTTCGTCCTCAAAATCCCCCGACGAGCAAATCAGTAATGATATGTTTGGTTCAGAAATGACTCGTGTTTTCAGACGAATCGGTTCATTAAATGATGCAATAACTTGCTAATAAAACCGTATAAAAATAAAAGCCAATAAAAATCGTGAATAAAAACCAAAAAATTCGAAATTACACTACGGTATTTGTACTATGCCACATAAAAACAGTATAAACAAAAGGTATTTATCGTGCTAGTACGTGCATGAATTCAAATATTTGAACGAATCGGCACGGCAATTAATGATTCAAAGATTCAAAAAAGTCACTTGTCGCCACCAAGAGGTGAAACAAATAACAGTAGGTGAATAAAATATATTATCACTGAAATAATAGGTGTTCTGTACTGGATAGACTAGAGATGCCCAAACGAGGGTCCGCGGCCAAAGTTGGCCCATTCATTCCCTCTTAGAATAGAGATTGTCATTTCAAATTTAAAGTAACCTTATACTTGTTTGTTTTATTGTTAAGCTACAAAAAAAAAGCTATCTTAAAATAAAATGTTTCAATGTAAATGGTGTAAATTAATCAGATTTAGTTTCAAATGTAGGCCTACATATGGCGGAGAGAGGACAGAGGCTTCTCTGTAGATTCTGCTTGACTAGTGAATTCAGCGTTGAACTCTACTGTGTTTTAAATGTGATTGTTTATGTTTTTATTGCATTAAGTTATCATTTAAAAATTATATTACATTAGTTAATACTATTCAAAGTAATGCTTTCCATTTATTTTTTTTTATATTGTGGCAATTTTAATGTAAAATGGTATATTTATCTTTTGGCCTACAAATAATGATATATTGTTTTTGACCCTTTATATTAAAAAGTTTGGGCACTCTTGCTTTGATACGCAGAATTAATTTACAACAGACAAACCTTATAAAGCTGCACTGTTGATGGAGAGGAGGGAGAGATTAGAGGTCGAAGTCCATAAAAGGGGGGGGGGGGGATGGGGGGGTTAGGGAGTAGTTATATGGTTATTCCATGGAGGGACAGAAAAACTAAAAAACGGGCGAGGAAAGGGGGGTATTCCTGTACCCCATCTGTTCCCCTCAGTCACTACCAAGGAGATAACGTGGTCAGGGATGAGGTCAATCAGAGGCCAGGGGCTGGATAGCTCACTTGCTGCAAGTGAAGCCAGAAAAGTCATCTAAAAGAGATTCATTAGTAATGTTAGGGCAGCACTGGCTGTACCCCACTAATTCCTCAGCAGCTGTGAACCAGCATCTGGTCTGAGCAATGTGCCTGTGATTGGCTGGGTTTCAGTGGGTGGGGCCAAAATGGGAGGATCTACTAAACTGTTCTGTGATCTATGCTTTTCTCTTAAGGCACTGAGCTGCCACTGCCTCCTCTCTTTTTACTGTGAAGGTTATAATTAGTGAGAAACGGCCGACGCAAATTTCTCAAAGAATTATTGAGAGGCCCAAATGCAGCACAGAAAGGTTTCCAGAGGGCGTTGCTTGTGTAAACTGAGGCCAAATCAAAGCATTTATGGCATAATATATTATATTTAGAATTCACTTTCATCAAGCAAAGCCATAAATGATCTGTTAGATTTACAGAAACCTCAAACTGCACCAATCACTCCCCTCTGCCACACAGGAATGAGGTGCCTTCTTTTTCCGCACGGACCCCCTTACCAAGACTGTAGTATATCAAAAAATCAGTCAAGTGTCGGCATTTACACATAACCATGTCTCAGAAAAGGATTTTAATTGGAGGAACTCGACGGGAGCTGACAGAGGGGCCCTTTCTGTGCTGGTTGCATGTAACAGGCCCCGCCATTGACCGGGCCCTCCATCCCCTGTGGCTGATATATGGCGAGTTTGCATGCGGATGGCTGTGCGTAACTTTGAGAGTAGAGGCTACATAGATCAGCCCATCAGCGCAACTCTTGTCACCCTCCTTTTTTATGAGTCTGAGGTTTTTTCCCCCCCTGTGTAAAGATTTATGACAAGTTTTTTCTCTGCTATTTCATGGGTGTTTGTGTGGGGTTAGTTAAGCCCAATTCAACATGAAGACCTGATTGAGATGTACTAACAGACGCTACTGTAGTTGGCAGTCACGGGGAGGGGAGCGATGGGTACAGCAAAAGACGGAAGGAAAGAGGCAAAGGAATTTTTCAGGCCTGTAAAATAGCCGCCTGTCAGGCCGAGACGCTTGCCATGTTTGGGTGGAGAGCAGCTTTTAATGGGCCAAGACAATTTGGCGCTCTTTCTGAAAGACTGACTTTTAGTGAGTGCTTCACAGGCATCCAGCGTCTGTACACATGTGGTCGGACAACTGATAAATGGACAGGACAACTAATCTGAAAGGAAAACATTCTCACTTTAATTACCCCCTATCTTTAAGCTGTGTGAAAACCAAAATTATAGCTGTCAGGCCGAGTAAATACTGAATGCACAGTTTTTCCCCTTTACAATTGCCATCTTGTGCGTTTGAGTGTGTGTGAGAGCTTCGCCCATAGCTGTAATAGCAGTATCTGTAACGTAGAAAGATTTAGTCGTTCTAATGGTGTAAATGTCGTTCTGACACTTTTACTGTCCAAATGCACATGCCAAGGAGCTGTGCTATGCCTGTGCATGTGTTACTGCGGGAAGAAATTCCCAGCAAGGTTTATACTGAGCCCCACACAGTGACCCGTCGATGTGTCTGAGCCTGCGTTCTGCTTATTTACCAAATCTCCATGAAACAATGAACACTATTTTCAAGCATCAGCTAATATTCTGCCATCTCACAAATGCCCTATCATTTTAGATATCAGTGATTTCTTCTTATCCTTAATCCTAAATATGGCATTAGCAGAAAATTTATGGATTCATATTTAAATATATACTTTACAAAAGTTATTTAAAGGGTCCACTATAATATCATATTTTAATCTTTAGTTGATGTGCAATGTACCTGTGTTAACATAAACTCTGAATGTAATACCCTCAAAGTTCAATGGAAAGGGAGACATTGGATTTTACAGAGTTAGCTTAGCAAAGTTTTGACCTCCTTCAGGAGGGATCAATCCCCCCAAACCCCCCTGTAATTTGCACCCTGCCAATAATCAATTTCAATTACATTTACCTTTTAAAATGTTGCTTTTTTGGATGACAATTAAAATGTCTTACAGGTATTTCTGTTTTTAAAATGCAGATTAAAATGTAAATTTATTTAAAACCATATGTTTTTCAAAAACAAATTAACTTCACCATTCATTCATTTTCTTTTCAGCTTAGTTCCTATATTAATCAGGGGTCACCACAGTGAAATGAACAGATAACCTATCCAGCATATGTTTTACGCAGCTGATACGCTTCCAGCCACAACCCAACACAGGGAAACACCCATACACTCTTGCATTCACACACATACACTATGGCCAATTTAGTAATTCAATTCACCAAAAGCACATGTCTTTGGACTGTGGGGGAAACCGGAGCACCTGGAGGAAACCCACACGAACATGGGGAGAACATGCAAACTCCTCAAAGTAATGCCAACTGGCCCAGCCAGGGCTTGAAACAGCAACCTTCTTGTTGTGAGATGATCGTGATACCCACTGTGCCACCGTGTCAACCATAAATTTAACCAATTTTAACTTATTTAGGTTACACAAGATTCAACTAGGCTAAAAAATTCTTAAATAAGTTTAAATGAATTTTTGATGCATAAATAATGAAAGCAGCGACTGGACTTTAGACATTTTAAGTTGAATTACGAGTATTTCTCGTCTAAACAAACTAATGTTTTTTATCTCCATCAATGAGCCAGTTGTACTTAAAACACACCCCCATCAAATAAAATGGACAAGATTTGAAACTCATGATCATCCTATAAACTAATGATTTGATTTAGTGGATCATATGAAAACAAGTGACACTGGAATGAACAAACACCAACAGCGCTGTTTAGAATACTTAGTAAACCATTGATTAGCAGCGCTGACAGTTTATTGGCACCGAATCAGGTATTCGTTTCTTTTATTGAATTCAGCCTTTAGTTTCTACCAGTCTCCCATTATAAATAGGTCCGACCTTTGGTTGAACGCTTGATTGAGGCATACCATTCTCATTGCACAAAAAACATCTTTTGTTCCTTTTATTCACAATTATCAGCATAATGGCCATTATCTGCAGCCTTTAGCAATGCTGATGGTTAATAGAGAGGGCTTTAATAGATTTTAGGAGGACAAAGGTAGGCAATGTTTAGCTGCACATGTCAGTCTTTTTGTGTGTAGGGAGAGCCTGCATTAAAAACCTCATTCACAAGGCTGGTTGATGTGTAATTAAATGTGATTACCGCCGCAGTCTGTGTGTGTCCTTTCTGAGGTCACACACTCAAACACACACACACACACACACACACACACACACACACACACACACACACACACACACACACACACACACACACACACACTCCTCATCGCCAGGTTTCATCCCCCTTCCTTGGCTTCCTGAGGAGCCTGTGACTTTGGTGGCTGATGGGAAATTTTGTGCATGCCTGAGCTCACAAAGGCTCTCTTTCAGACGCATGCATGCTTGACCTCTCGCAGTTCATCGCCCTGCTTTGTGCTCCTGTGACCTCGCGCTGACCAGGGGTTTCCCCTGGAGGTCAGCGGTTCAATCGGGTGCCTGTGTCTAATTTCTTCCTGGCTACAGAATCTCTCTCCCCCCCTGCCACCAAATCTGCCCAGCAATCTGCCCACAGTCGCCCCTTCTGCTTCTCGGGCCTAATTCCAATCTTCAGGGATTAGGTGTGGAGTGACAAGACCCTCCGGCCAATGGGCTGACTTGTCAGTTAGGTTGAAGGCCAGTGGTACACAATAGCCAGACTTTTCCTGTCTCCTAGCTAAAACCAGCCCCCCCCTAAAACAACACGTTAAAATCCCGTCCCAGGAGAGCACATGCCTGGCTGGGGCAAGCCGGTCCAACCTCTCCTCCAAACACACCAGTACCAGAACAGAAGCCTCTGTTGCACTGATTCCGCAGGGCTCCTGTTGCAGATCAACATCCCTTGTTCCTGTTTCCCTTTCCTGCTCAAATCTCTGTCCAAATGAAACAACACCGTGTTTGGTCTGTTGACAGACGGAGCCATTGATATGATCTCTGCATGCATAAATCCTGTGCCGTGTGTCAAAGTAATGCATCATGGGGCTCAAAAGATATTGCAGGTGTTGGTTACTTTCAAAACAAAACGAACAAACCGTCAACTTTCAATTTCAGCTGTATTTGTCAAATGAAAGTGAACTTGACTAAGCGTGATGTGCTGTGGGGCTGTAATTCCACTCCTGGCGGCCAGAGGCAGTAGGGCACACTGGGGACGTTTGAAGCGCAACACTGGCAGAGCTCTACGCGCACTTCCTGGTTACAGATTGGGGAACAAGGAAATTTTTGCACATTTCAGAAAAATTGTTTCTATATATTAGTTGGATCTTCTGGAGCTCTATAGAGACAGCATAACGATAACCGGATGTTTATAAACAATCGCTTAAAATCATTCATGAACCGATGGTCACGAAGAAATTAATGACTGATGGAAAAAGTGTGGACGTGGTATGTAAACAAACTTTTTAACAACATGCTCAGTCTTAAAATGAGAAACGTTACGAACAACTCATGTTTAGTTATGAGAATTATGTATTGTTAGATTAAAGAGCACATCATATTTGTAAATTAAGTACCAGTATGTGATCATTAGTTGTTCTGTTGTGTAGGAAGTTGGTGATGTTCAACGTGTCATGTATGCTGTCAAATAATGTCATCGTTTCAAGATAAAAAGTAAACACGGCAGGTTTCATATGTCTTCTGCATGCAAACACATTCTACCATTTCTAATTTAGAGATATCCTCACACAAATGATCAGTCAATATTTTAAATCAGTGGGAAAAATACTCAAGTGCCCTTGACAGCACAACTGTTTCCACGTGGCTGGAAAACGTAAAACACATTTGATTACAGTATGTGTACAGTAATATTGAGGCAAAGTTGATTTTATATTCACACATTCAGAATTTCACCTTCTTAATTTAATTTCAGAAAAGTATTGTTTGCAAATTCCAAATAGGGAAATCATATTAGCAGCAAATGACTGTCAAACATTGTTCACAGTTAATTAAATAGTGCTAAAGTTGATTTGAAGTCATTTTACTGGTGTAAAGTTGGCTTTATTTTTGCACATTCAGACTAGTTTCAGAAAAGTATCTTGAATTGTGATATCATATTATCAGCCAATAACTATCATAGTACAACATTGTTCACAATCATTTAAATAGTGATGTTGTTTTGAAGTCATACTTTTATAGGATTTCAGACCCATTATTAAAAGTAGCATAGTAAACGATATAGCGAGCATGTCATAATTTGTCACTGAACAAATGTTCGAATTTGTTCGAACATCTGCCAACTTTACCTCAATATACATTTTTAAGTGAGACTGAATATTCAAACTGATGTGGTAAACTATATAGAGACCTTCCATAGAGATAACTGTGTTTATCAGCTTTTTGGTGACAGTATTTAATGTGTTGGGCTCATAACAGTATGTCTAGGGATGCAACGATTATATTTTTTGGTTGTACGATTATAGTTTAAGAAATAATCACGGTTTCACGGTTATTATGCATTCCTTGATTTTAAAACTACTAGTTTCTAAAATCACATGAAAACTTATATTTTCAAGTGTTAATTATTGTTGCTTAGTAATTATACTGTATAACACAAAATAATAATAATAATGAACAAACAATAGTCTATTTCACTTTTTACTTAAAAATAAGTGAAAAAAGTTTCTGATATTTAAACAAGTAATCATTTGAAACTGAAAATAAATTAAAAAAATAAATAAATGAACAAATAAATAATCAAGAAATAAACAAATAAAAAATAAACAAACAAATAAATAATAAAGCAAATAAATAATAAGTGAATAAATAAACAAATAATAAATAAATAAATAAATGAACAGTATTTCTAATGTAAACCTATTATAAGTATTTTCTCATGTAAATGAAGTATTTCCCTTTTAAAGAGAACAAATGTAGTCAAAGACTGCTGGATGTCTGTCTGAAAGGCACTTTAGATCAACCATATTACAAAAATGTTTGGTATTATTATTTTGTATTTTTGTATTTTGGTCCCAATATGCGAGCACAAGCCGTGCGCTTCCATTGAAAGCGAATTTGCGCGTACAAAAGATGCTAAATGTGAACAACCCTTAGTTACTAGCTTCAGCTATAGTTAAACCTTGTGTGTGTTAACCTCTGTGTACAAGCTCAGAACCTTAAACTAGCGCACAGTTGGCATAACTTTGTTTAGTTGCAGCAAATTTGTTCAGTGCCGTGGTGTTGAGAAGCCTTTACGATTAATTAACCTTGATGAATTAAATCACGGTTAATAGTGAAATCGGTTAATCGTTGCATCCCTAAGTACGTAATCATGATATTTAGTCTGTATTAGCCTTTTTAAATTTCTGCTTTAGTATTTTATTGAACGTGAAAGTCCCAATGTGTAAATATAAAACCAGCTTTACCTCAATTGTTTGTAATCAATTCACATTGCAGACTTTTTCCTTAATAATATAATTCTTTGTATTCTTTATATTCTTTACAAATTCTACATAGGGTAATCATATTAGCCGCCAATGATTATCAAAGTTCAACATTGTTCAAGTCAAATAAATAGTGCTAATGTTGTTTTGAGTCATGCTTGCATGTGATTTTAGATTAAATATTCTAAGTACCATGAATAACAATATAGGGTGCATATCACAAGTTGTCACTCCATGAAAGTGTGAATATAAACCAACTTTACCTCACTATTGTATTCAGTGACAGTCTGAGCTAGACGTTGTTCTAGAATGCTTAAAATACTACGGAAAGAAATAAAAAACGTTATACTAATGTTTATTAGTGTAATATTGATTCTGTAGGTATGAACAATCTTAGATTTGCATCGTTGATGTTTTCCTATAAGATGTTTGCTCATGTTTAGCTCTTGAAATCATAAAATCGTGTCATGAACCTTGTTCGTTTCTGTTTGTTATAATAATCAAATCATGTCTAATTTATTTTAATAATTCAACATAAGTTCACTAAAAGTAAAAAAAATTCAAATAAAAAAATAGGAACACTACAAAGTAAGTTTACCATTTTCCCCTCAGATTTCATTTCGCTTGTGTTCAAATTAAATGAAACCCTGAAGAACAATTGTGCAGTTATTTTATTAAAATAAAGTAATTGTTAGTGATAATTTAAAAAGTACATTCTACTGAATAAGGCACACAACACCACTCTTATTCATTCGTCAAACCAAATTCTATGATGTTCCACATTATACAGCTAAGAGACAGGGCATCTCTGTAAAGAAGTTTATCTGTTTGTGTCCTCGTATAGTAAGATGACAGTGGGGTAAAGTTGGTTTTATATATGCACATTCATTCAGTGACAACTTGTGACATGATGTCTATTTTGTTTACTACATTACTTTGAATATTTAGTCTAAAATCGCATGCAAGTGTGACTTTAACATTAGCACTATTAAATTCACAGTGAGCAATGTTGTACTTTGATTGTTATTGGTTGCTAATATGAGCTCCTTAATAAGAGTTAACAAAGAATACTTTTCTGAAATTACATTTTTTAGGAGAAAGTCTAAATGTGTGAACGTAAAACCACACTAAGATGAGAGACAATGAAAACAACACAATGGTCATATGCAAAACCACACATTTATTCAGACATGCAGAACATGCAGACTTCAGATTTAGAGGTTTAAACAGAAACTAGTTTGCATCATAATTTGAATAAGTTGTACAACACCACTTTTATTTATTATTCCGCCCAAATTCTGTTATGTTCCACATTATACAGCTAAGTGACAGGGCATGTCTGTAAAGAAGTTTATTTGTTCGTGTCCTCGTATAGTAAGATGACAGTGAGGTAAAGTTAGTTTTATATTTGCACATTCATTCAGTGACAACTTGTGACATGATGTCTATTTTGTTTACTACACTACTTTGAATATTTTGTCTGATATCACATGCAAGTGTGACTTCAACATTAGCACTATTAAAGTCACAGTGAACAATGTTGTACTTTGATAGTCATTCGTAGCTGATATAATTTCCCTATTTGGAATTGCCAAAGAAACTTTTTTGAAACTTTATTATTTAGGAGAAAGTCTGAATGTGCGAACATAAAACCACATTAAGATGAGAGACACTGAAAACACCACAATGGTTATGTGCAAAACCACACATTCATTCAGACGTGCAGAACATGCAGACTTCAGATTTGGTGGTTTAATATTTACAGACACTAGTCTACATCATAACTTGAATGAGGTGTACAACACCACTTTTATTTATTCATCCACCCAAATTCTGTGGTGTTCATCATTATACAGCTAATTCCATTTTAATGACCATTTTAACCAATTTGGTTTCCATTTTACACAGTGTAAAAATCATAGGACTCTACTTATTATTCTTATCATTTCTCTCTCATGAAGCACAAATGAAACAATCAGTGAATGAATAAAGAAGCAATAATTGTTGAGTAATTGTGTAAATTTAACATTTGCATATTCAAATTGCATAATTCCTCTTCATTCTCTTTAAGTTCATTTGGGGTTAATGCTGATATTTTTGTTTTCTTCTTCGTTACAGAACATTATAGCGACCTGTTGAAGGACAGCCGCATCAACCCACTTATCTCAATCAAACTTTAGACCAGTGTGGAAACACCACATCCACATCCATCTGGACTTTAGAGAACTCAGCCTCAAAACGGGCCAAAATGACCGCGTCAAACTGGGGTTTGATCATGAACGTTGTAAACAGCATTGTGGGTGTGAGTGTTTTGACGATGCCCTTCTGCTTCAAACAGGTAAATAGGGGGTTTTGGGAAAGTGTGCTTTGCTTATAGCAAAATTCCATACATTAAAGTCACCTATAAAAATTAAGAGTTGTTAACGCATGACTCTTCTGGTTAATGATCTGTGAACTGAGTACAAAGAAAAATTGATAAGCATGTGAAAACATGCTTTTAAACATGTCGGCCTGCATGTTTTATATCATTTTGTCTTTTTGGATTTTTCCTGCAGTGTGGAATTGTTTTGGGCACCTTGTTGTTGTTCTTCTGTTCCTGGATGACACACCAGTCCTGCATGTTTCTAGTCCATTCGGCCAGCAACACCAAACGCAGGACTTATGCTGGACTAGGTGAGATTGAGCAAATGCTGCAAACACACCAAAAAATTGCATTTATTTCCCATAATTTGCCAATAAAATGCATTCAGTTAGTGTATTACAGTCAAATTATTTATTTGGGATCCATTTGGAATTTTCTGAGCATGTGAGTATTTCTAAGCCTTGGTGTTTTATTAATTGCAAAGTTAATTTTAATAAGTTTGATGTACATGTTTACTTCGTACTTGGGTTATTTATAAATTTAAACAATCCAAAATATATTTTGTAGATAATTGACTCTAAATATACAATATATATTTTATACATAATTACCACTAAATATACATACATTTTTTTTGTATTTTTAATTTTTTTTTATATTATGTATTATTACTCTATATTTTTTCATATTTCATTTTGTTTATGGGAGAATGATTGGTGCTAATATTTGTTGTTTCTATTTTTGTGTAAAACTGTGCTGCTATTTCTGTAAAAGTTTAATCAACAGATCAAAATAGATTTTTTTCTTTATTATATTGTTCTTTAAATCCTGCGGCCAGATTGCAGATAGTTGTTGCTAGAAGGAATACAGCTGTGGCTGGAAGTTAACGAGAATTATTTATATTATTTACTAAAATACTCATTAATTGTAATTCACCATTTTCCAGTACAGGTTTGCGGCTAGAAGAGTATCCGCTGCATAAAAAAACATTTGCTGTGGCAGTTCATTCCGCTGTGCCAATCCCTGATAAATAAGGGACTAAGCCAAAGCAAAATGAAATGTATTTTTATGAACATCTACTGCTCCCTAAACCTAACAATCACAGTAATGTAAAAACAGTAATTATACAGAGTATTACTCACATTATTTAATAAATTATTGAATAAATTGTATTTTATTATCATCTACCTCTACCCCAACCCTTACAGTACTGTAAAAATATGAATTATTGTTGTACAGTGTCACATAAATAATGCTATACTAATATGAGTATATCCAGCTGTATTCCAGATGTACCATTGCAGATCTGTTGTATTGTCTAATTTACTACATATGATTATTGCTGACTAAAAGTTTCTACTCCAGAAGTGTTTGTGATATATGTCACTGTCACATTAAAAATGCTAAGCATAAGTGGTGGAAAATAAACGAATACACTTGCAATAATGTATTTTGCTTGCATTTTTCTCCTCTTTCTCTCCTTTCCAGCATTTCATGCATATGGAAAACCAGGCAAGGCACTTGTGGAATTAAGGTAAGATGAGCAATTCCAGTGTTACGGATGTGACATTTGCAGTGAAAACCTAAAACATAAATTCTCATAGAAAGTATATGTGCTCACTTTATTTTGATGGTTCGTTTGTTGATTTTAAGATACATTGCATCCACATGCGAACTAATTCTCATTAGATTAAAAGTAGACTAGGTTGGGATTAGGGTCAGTGTAAGTTGATATGTACTTGCAAAGTTTCTTATAGTCAGTTAAATGTCTGTTGAAGGTGCAGTTTCAGCAGATATTAAGCTGACAGTCTACTAATACTCAAATGGACCATCAAAAGAAAGTGTTGCTGTGTGTATGTTAACATTGTATGGAAATACCTGTTTATATTTATATCAACTACTAACCACAGAGTTGTGGGACCAGAAAATATCATTCTGTAAAAATGTTTTATATATTAAATGAGTAAAATAAACATGCGTTATAAATGTGACCATAAAAGTTAGCGAGTTTACAGTTAGTGTGCATTAAACTGCACAACCCAAAAGAAATAAGGCCATTCAAAAGGATAAGAGTTTGCATGGATTTGTGTGATCTGTGATGTGTTGATGGAGATTTTACTTTTTCAGCTTCAAACTATCACATACTGCTTATAATTAGTACTCGTATGCTCTATTTGTTTTAGCATGATTGGCCTTATGCTGGGGACGTGCATTGCATTCTATGTCGTCATTGCAGAACTGGGGTCCAACTTCTTTGCTCAGCTGTTAGGGCTGCAGGTAAGAAATAACCTTCCTACCTTTAGGTTGTTGCTCCTGTTGTTACTTAAACACACATTTCATCCAGTTCAATTAATTGTGGATAAGAAGTTCACAGAACTGATCATTGCCCTCCTTCATAAACCTCCTGTAACGATAAAATCAAAGGCCACTATCTTTAAAAAGTGCTGAGCTGTGTGTCACGTAACCATAAAAAACACTTCATAGACTTTTTATTACTTTAGGGTAGATGAGTTGACAGTTTCTGTGTGAAAATGTCCTTTTATCACACCTGCCAATTGGAGGTAAATTGAGAAATTTTTACTGCCCATAATTATTTCTTCAGCCTGGTATTTACACCTGGTATGAAGATGCATTTTGGATTATTAATAGACAAGGGTTTTAATTAGTCTCTTTTGTCCCATTTAAACCACTTTCCTGATTTCTTTGTAAGGAGGTTGCATGTATGCAGACCTTTTTTGATCCTTCAATCTGATGTTGGCAAATAAGATGGCGTAATTTGCATATGAAAGAGGTAGCGGCAAATATGAAGAGCAGCAGCTTTCATTTCTTCTCTGATAGCTGAAAAAAAGTTAAATGTTGTATGGTTTTTTTTCCCCCTTTCAGGTGACTGGTAGCTTCCGTGTCGTATTGCTGTTTGCAGTTTCGCTGTTCATCGTGTTGCCCCTCAGTTTGCAGAGAAACATGATGTCATCCATTCAGTCATTCTCCGCCATGGCGCTGATCTTCTACACACTCTTCATGTTCACGGTGAGTCGTTCCCCTTTTTACCATTCTAATCTCCCAACACTGAAAATCTAAATCTCACACAGTTGAGTCAAAATTATCAGCCCTCCTGTGAATTTTGTTTTCTTTTTCAAATATTTCCCAAATGATGTTTAAGGGAGCTTTCACACCTAGACTTTTGTTTCAGAACCTGTCTCTTTTCCCCAGTTAGTGTGATTTTGTTTGACATATATGAAACCAGCAATCGCGCTCTGATCCGAGCAAAATCAATCCGTCCGAGATTGCCTGAATGAGGTGGTTTCGGCTCGATTGAAACAAACTCTGGAGCGGATCGATTGTAGTGAGAAAGCAAAACAATCCAAGCCCGGCTATATCACAGCATATTATGGATATGTAATAGGCATATATATACGGCTATATCAAGAGAGAATTATGAGTGGGGCAGGATGTCATTCCTACCGGTAAATGTGCGTTTCATGTTAAATACAAAAGTAAAAGCATGCTGAACAATTAACAAGAGCTGTTTATTTTGTAAGGAAAATTGACCGTACTGCAGTCTAGCCAAGGGCTTTGTATGAGAAAGTCTTACCTCTGATTTATATTTGGTGGTGATGTCTGAGGGTGTCACCATTCAAAATTAAAGCTTAGCTTTCCACTTATATTGTCTCATTGCTCATCGCCATACATTAAAGTAAGGAAGCATGTCACCTGAGCGGGATTTTGCTTAATAAACCATGAAACTCGGACCAATGTAAGGACAGTTTACTCACACGTGACTTGTTTTAGTTCTTTTGGTTCGTTTAGAAACTTTGCTGTGTAAAAGCGAAGCGCACCAAGAACAAGGAGCAACACTGTGACATTTTTAATCCCTGTTTCGGAACAAATGAATCGATTCACAGGTGTGAAAGCACCCTAACAGATTAAGGAATTTTTTTACTCCTATAATGTTTTTTTTTATGGAGTAAGTCTTATTTGTTTTATTTTGGCTAGAATAAAATCAGATTTAAATTATTGTAAATAAAATTTTGTAATTTTATTTTATGTTTATTGTGAACAATCAGCTGAGTACAATCATACAATATTCCAAGGTACATTTGAATCTCAGTATGTGATCTTTAGTGACTTACAATTTACATACATTTCTGGTGTACTAACTATACATAGTAATAAGGAATATGAAAAAATATACAGTAGGGCTAATAATTCATATGGGCTAATAACTGACTTCACAGATTATTGTAACATTGACAGTGCAGATTTGAGTATTTTATTTGAATAAACTTTTTGTCCAGCTTCGAAGGGCATTTTTTTTAACCCACCCTTTTTTTAACCCAACCCTCTTAGTCTAGCATTTAATCTATGTGTCTTCCCTTTGCCCCCTTTCTGAACCGCCGTCCCGTCCCCAATCCTGATGCTGACTTCTGACCGACCATCTGACGCTCTGACCCTGCGGCCTATAGATAGTGTTGTCGTCTCTGCGTTACGGAATAATCAGTGGCTCCTGGGTGGAGCGAGTACATCTGTGGCGCTTCAAGGGTGTCATACAGTGTCTGCCAATTATCGCCACCACCTTCTGCTGCCACCCGTAAGTAATCCACCCTGGAGAGCGGACCGTTCCACTGCCATGGATTCAACTACATTACCCAAAATCCCCTTCCTTCTCTGTCCACCTTCATCCAATCCAAAGCTCTGTTTCTCGGTGCCATCTGGTTCAGGGTGTTTTTGTGGGGGTGTGTGTGTGTGTGTGTGAGGTTAGTGCATCGATGACAGAATTAATGTCGCCCGAGATGTCTTGACTCTCTGGTTATACTTGCCTGATGTGCTCCCGGTGGAGTTAAACCCTGCAGATCTGACAGGGTTGGGATTGTTGGTGATTCTGATCGTTAAATGGACTGGCGCTCATGGTTTTAAAGGAAAAGTGGCGAGCTGTCTGAGATATTTTCAGCAAATGTACATGTGGAGCAACTAGATTTTGCTTGCATGCAGATAAAATGGCATCCAAAATCAGTCGTGGAAAATGATTATGATTTAGCTGACAAATTTATTTTCTTTGTTTCTTTCCTTCAGGGAGTAGTTCTTCCAAAAGTGAACATTTTGTCATCATTTACTCACCATAATGATGTTTCAGCCTTAAACGGCTTTCCCAGTGGAACACTATGTCTGTGCTGTTTTGGTGTTTTCAAGCTTTATAAAAAAAAAAAAACAGGGCTTGACATTAACTTTTTTGATCACCAGCCACTGTGGCTAGTATTTTTTTCGACATTATTAGCCAGTATTTTCACTAGCCACAATTTTGTTGTTGGGAAAATATATTTTAAATGCATAAAATTCGACTCTGGCATCCTAAAATGACTTAATTTGAATTGTGTTATGTCCACATGCCTCCTCATTCATTTAACAGTTTTTTTGTGTTGTAACTGCTCAATAAGGATGAGCAAATGTGTTGGGGTTTCATAGTGTTGCATTGCAATTAGTTTTATATCACATGACTTTTCAGGGCTCAACAGTAGGGATTTACTGTACCAATTTTCTCTCTAGCCACACCAAACTAATTATGTCCTTGCCACAGATGTTAAATAATGTGTCAAAACAAGCTAAATATAGCTGTATACTTACACTTTTTATTCAACAAAAATGTTCTTAAAAAAACAATTGACATTTTAAAAGATTATTTTCATGTATCTAAAGTTATACACCAGTCTGTCCTGGCTAAAGGTTCCAGATCACCAGTAAACTATACATAAATGTAGAGTTAATTTTCTATTAAAAGCAATGTTATTGTAACGGATGAGAATTAAACCATATTAATTAAAAAAAACTAGGCAAAAGAAAACATGTAAAAGGACAATCGCACACACGTTTAACAATTAGGCATGTTAATAATGTGTTTAAAGAATGGTTAAAGTGAAAGCGGCAACCGCTGCTTCTTACAAAAATCTCAAACTTTTGAAAGTACAGGAGGACTGCAGGTGCACGAGCACCACTTTTTCCTGTCTATTTAAAAGAGAACCCATCACACCAGTTGCGTTTTCAGGCATGGTTGTTTCATGCAGGCGAACGGGACATGGCATATTTTAAGCATTTGAGCACATCACATCAGCTGTTTGTGCGACTAAGCCCTTGTCAGTGAGTGAGGATTGCTTGTGTGTTGTGTTTCACCATGCACCTGATTTTCCACTCAATCGGTATTCACCTTCTTTCTTTTTCTCGCCTAAACAGTTATCAGTCGTGCTTCTTCTCGATTCTAAGATCGCATCACATTTGTATGCGTATTGACAAACGGTCGTAAACTAAAATTGTGATCTCTGTGGATGAGCCAGCACTGACAATTTAAAAATTATTTTCAACCAGCCAAAGTGGCTTTTGGGATCGGCTGTCTAGTCCGCTACAGCTGAAATATACCTGCATTTGGTGGGTTGGCAGGTGTTAATGTCAAGCGCTGTAAAGCTCTAAAAGTGGTAGATATATCTAAGGTGCTGCTCTGAACTAACAGTGTGATGGCCCTGAATTAAAAAAAAATAATAATTGAATAATGATTCATTAAATTCAGTTAAAGGTGATTGGAACATTTTTTCAAAGTTCTTTTAACACGATGATTAGCACCAAATCAGCATATTGAAGTAATTTTTAAAAAGTCATGAACAGCGCTGTTCTGATGTATAAAAAAAAACTGATTTGCTATCACACTGAATAAATAGTTTCAAATATTTCACATTAGAAAACAACATTTTAATTAAATAAACAGTGTTTTAATTGTTGATATGTCAAGTAATCAGTTTTTAATGCTTCTCATTAAATAAATGTAGCCTATCTATTTATCCAACTTGTAATGAGAAAATATTGCTCGCTTTTAAATGTTAGCGTTGTTTCAAAAGATTTGAAGAATGCTTGTACGTATCACTTTTATGATAATTCTTTTCAAATATAATTTTCCACTGGCATTGACAAGAGTGACCAACACGGCATCCATAATTTCACATCTGGTGTTTCCTGCCAAAATGTTGTCATTGTTGTTCGGAAGGACATGAAGGCAAGTAAACGATGACAAAATTTCCAATTTGGTGTGAATAATTTAGACTCCAGGGTCTCCGTGCAGTCTCCATTGTTAGTCAAGGGTCTTATCACAGCATCATCACTTCCCTCCTCGTCGTCTTCTCTCTCCCTTCCCCCTGTCTTTATGGGATGTTCTGTAACCTTCCTGCTTTCCCCTTCACCACAGATGGTGCTGTCCTCCTTGAAACACGGCCTCCTCACTGGCCAGTGGCTGAACAAGGTCATTTTCGTTCGGTGGGACGGCGTCTTTCGCTGCATCCCTATCTGTGGCATGGCATTTGCCTGTCAGTCGTAAGTACTCCCCAATCCTCGCATCGCCTCTCTTCTCCTTTGTCTTGCCCAAATTAGGCCAGTTAGGTTTAATGTAGGGCTCCATTTTCATGGTGCAAAAGGACGTCTTGGAAGTTCAAGACTCAGTGCACCTTAAATGAGTGTTTGCTCTGAGAAAATGGACCTTTAGTTTTAGATTGATACCTTTAGTAGACTAAATATTTCTGAGGCTGCTTAGCTTTTGTGTGTATAGAGAAGTGAACGTGGTGTTAACCTGTGTGGAATGGCTAACTTTTTGCTTTCTGCATACTGTTTTTACCCTTTTCTGAACACTAAATCTGTCTCTTAAAGCCACTGGTGACCAAAAAAAAACATCTGTCATTTGAATCTGTTATTTCTTTACTTTCATGGCATACCAAACCTTAATGACTGCTTTGTTTAATGGAGTAGAAGACCATCATTAAAAGTCCCTGTGAAACCAACATTTATTTTTAGGTGCTAGTATCACTATTTTAGTACTTATTTATTATTTTTTTTTCAGATTTATGTTTGCATTTTTGCCTTTATTAAGTGGATAGGACAGTATTTCAGACAGGAAACGAAGTGGGAGATAGAGAGGGGGTAGGGACGGGAAATGTCCTCGAGCCGGGATTTGAACTCGGGACGCCCTGGAGTGCTACAGCACCATATGTTAGCGCGCTAACCACTTGGCTATTGCGCTGACAGCATAACAATGTTAGTCTTAAGGATGTCTATGAACCAGTGTGCTCAAAAACAGTAACAAAATTTGCATTAAGTAGATATAAACATCCAAAGATTGCAATTGTCACTTCTGCCTAAATGGATAAAGTTTATTTTCTTGACGTTACCTCATACTTCAATTTCTCATCCAATATACTGACCCATCAAATGCTTTTTAGTATCTGACCTGGATTATGCAAAATAAAGGTTAATATGAGTGGGCTATTATTATTGTTATTTTTAAACATATATTAAAACAACAACAATAATAATAGGCCTATGTGTAGTTCTACTGTTGGTTAATGGCCCGTTTCCACAGAGTGTTACAGTTTAGTATGGTACGGTACGGGTCGGTACCTGTCACCTTTATCAGGCTTGCGTTTCCACTGCTAAAAGTGTACCGATGTTACTCTTTTGAGGGGCGTAGTGTACGATAGAAAGTTTCAGATGACTTCATTTTCGCTTGAGGACATGTCTACAGTAAAGCTGTACGGGTCATTTACATATCATATGAGAAGCACTTCTTCCAAAACAGATGCTTTATACACACAAATACTTGATTATAAAAGTTTATTACTAACTTTTCTATGAACATAATTTGATTATAACTGCAGATCAATGCAAAGCCTACTGTAACGTCTGCAATTATATAAAATAAATAAATAAATGCAACAAATATCAACACATACAGACTCTTACAGCCTCTGATATGTTACCACTTACCAAAAATCTACACACAGCATACATTTAGTCCTTATTTAGGTTCAAAAACAACACGAAATGTAGCCCACAGTCAGTGCAATCCTCTCATATGTGTCTTTAATATTCAGCAGCAGGTGTAACGTCTTGTTAGAGAGGAATTCCATCATTCTGAGTTCATAATAGTCTAAAAGGTGATGATAAAAGTTAAACATGGCAGTTTTTTTCATGTTTTTAGTTGCAGATGCATCATTTGCTGCTGTTTTTTCTGGCTTCTCAGCCGCAATCACACTGCACTTTTCGCCCTATAGACTTTTATTCATATGCAAGCGTATGTGAGAGACCGGAAACACAAGCTCGTGCAACAAGTTTAGCAGTTCGCTGCTTTGCAAAGTTCAAACTTGGTGAACTCTCAAAATTGCATCACGTGATTGCGTGAGACCAATCGAAGATCAAAACATGACCTCTCCTTATAGAAAATTAATATATAGTTTGATATCTATCTAATCTAATAAAGCTATGTCTGATCATCTTGTTTAATCCCACCCCTTTTTACTGTGCCGTATGACAGATTTTCACATACTCAAACTCTAGTGTGACCACGGCATAATAAGAAAGTCTTTCGAGGTTGGAATAATGGATAAACAAGTAATGACAGAAAGAGATGATTTTAGGAGTAAACCATCCTAATCACCAAAGGCCTCTTACCAATTTTAACTTGGGTTGTTTGTTTGTTTTTTCGCAATAATAGACTGACCCACAAGACCATTTAGATTTATTTAATCAGTTGGCTACTTGTCAGATCTGCATACTGTTGAAATGTAAGTGTATTTTAATGCAAGCATAAACGATTCGTAAACGTGGACTTTTTACAGTTCATCTATAAAGAGCTCACCATGACCAGATCTTGCCCTTGATGGATTCAACCTCTGTGCACTGACACAGTATTATGTTGAAACTCTGATATGTTGTAGGAGTACTGTATAAACTAAAATTGAGATCATAGTTAACATTGTTACAGTTACATCGATACTGCTGGGAGACATTTGTCTAGTGTTTATCCACTTTGATAGGATTTCACATTCTTTTTCTCCATCTTGACCCAATTTACATCATTTCTCTTTTCCTTCCTTTTGATTTGCTTAAACATACTAACCATGCAGTGGGGAGGGCGCTCTTCTCAGTGTTTACCTTGTCAGGGGTTCTCAAGTTTTTTCTCTTTTACAACATTGACTCACAATCACTAATGTTCATTTATTATACTCTCCCTGTCAACTGTCCCTTTTTTATGAGTTAATTTTTAACTGTGAAAACCATTCTCATTAAAAATATTCTATAGACCATTTCAATGTGGTCATGTCATTCGCCTATTAACCTTTTCTGCTTGTTATCAAACTATTTCATAGCTGTAACAAGAGGAAATTAAATCATAACTTATTGTTAAAACAGCTATCATAACATTATTTACCAATATATGGCTCTTTTTGGATTCTCGTAAGCTATAGATACTAAAAATGTAAAAAAGGGAAATGCGTGGGGACCCTAGTTTTTGCTTGCGTCCCTCAAAATGGTCTATATAAAGTACATTGCATAATACAAAAAAATGCCCACAATTTGCATATGATTATTATCTGATGTGTCTAATGTTCTATTTAATGAGTGTTATTTTGTAAACAAATAAACAGTTGGCTGCACAGATGTAAAATAATTATATATTTGTACAATTCAGAAAATTTACAATTAAAAAAAAATGCATTTCCGACATATAAATGTGGATATTACTATATAAATAGACAAATAAGTACACACACACACACACACCCACACATATAGGGCCCAATCATATACCTGACGCAATAAGGTGCAAGACGTGTATGGCGTGATATGTTGCTATTTACAGAAGTGCGTAACCCTAATTTTAAAGTTTAAAGAGCCCATATTATACATGAAATAGGGTCATATCTTGGTTGTAAGGGTCTCCAACAACTGTCTAATATGCATGCAAGGTCAAAAAACACTTTCATGGTCTTATAATCTGCATATATTTTTACCTAATTATTCCAGCGACTCCCGTATGAATCGTCCAGTGATTCATTTGTTCCCAAACCCCTCCTTAGCGCGAAACTAATCTGCGCTGATTGGACCAATGACAGCCTGTTGCGATTGGTCGACTGCCATCAGTGAGAGAGTGAAATGCACACAAACACACATATTGCCCTCGTCCTTGTGCGCGCACACACACACACACCTCCGAACGACAACGCTCCCGCTTCCGCCCGCACCAGCCAGTTTTTAGCCTGAACCCGACCGCTTCCGCTTATATTAAGAATTTGTTGTCCCGGTGCCTGACCCGCCCCGTTTTCTGCCCGCCGCGCCCGATCCTGCTAAAGAGCTGGGGAGAACATAACCGAAAATCACCCAGCTAAACAGTCCAGACAGCCAAGCTGTCTGTATAAACACACACAAGCACCAAGCAGACACACAGGCAAAGCTCTCTCTCTCTCTCATTCGCATAGCAATATCCGCAATATTGCTAGACAGCCCGCTCCCGTCCCAAATTAAACTCGTTACCGACCGCTCCCGCGTTTTATTCGGAAATTTATTCCCGCGCCGCAGAAATCTGTTCGGGTCCCGCGGCGGAAATTCAAACCTCTACGCACGGAGCTCCGTAAACAAAGCAGCACGAGTCGCGTTTTTAACGTGGCTTTGCACGTGATAAGAGAATATAGCCAGTTAACCTGATGCAGTACACGCGGTTACAAGTAACAAATCACAACTAAATACATTTGCAAGCTAGAGTCAACGAGGCAACAACTTTAATCGCACGTACTTACACTTGAGAAATGGAGGAAGAAACCCATCCTGACGTCCATCAGTAAGTTGCTCTTTACTGATCCTTCCTTTAACAAACGCCGATGAAGTATTCTTTGTAGCATGTAGTTTGCAGAAGTTTCCAGTAGTTTCCAACTGCTTGGTTATTATGCTGAGGTTTCATCTTTGGGTAGAGACTCGATAATATCCATCTACAGTGTGACTTCAATCGACCGGTATGTTTGTGTGCGTGTGTTTGTGGGTGGGTGTGTGTGTGTGTCTGCGTTTCTGCGTCAGAGGGCGGGGCCTCAGGTTTGAAATCTCCCGGGTTTGCGCGTGCACGTGAATAACTTGGTTTCGTTCGTACGTCATGGCGAAACACATATGACTCGGTATCAAGGCAACTCGTTTGAAGCACTACGAGTCGACTCTTTTATAGATGAATCAACAGTTTTAAACACTGTACACTAACAGATTTAAGCCTTAGCTGGATACTTCACTTCACTTAGAGCTGTGTTACACACTACATGGAGGGGAATTTTCAAAAACCCATAATATGGGCTCTTTAAATCGCAAATCTATTTGTGTCACTTTGTGGACTCATGGGTGTACCGGTCTATAAAAGAGATGTGTTAAGGTTCATTGTTGGCACTTTGCTATTTTGAGAAACTGAAATAGATTACATGACCAAGTAAAAGCTGGTCTAAAGTCCAGCACTGATCACATTAGTTATGCGCCTATGCAGGTTCAAGCGCTTTATACAAGCAGGATGTACAGCAATACACAAATATCTTTACATATGAAAAAAATGAAGGATTAAAATGTTACAAAAATTATTATTTACTGCATAGATATAAAAAACACTACCTCCATGCCTTCATGTCCAGGGGCTTTTTTTCTGTTTATTCATGACAATTTGCATTTTTATTGTTGTAGTGTTGTTATTAGCAATAAATTATATATATTTTTTGGATATTTACATCTGTTCTAATAAAACAAGTTTGTATTTGTCAATCTGTTGTATGGAGATGTATGCATCACCATATGGGGCATAAGAATAGGACATGTGATTGGATATAAAAAGGATAATTTTTTTGACCACACTTCATTATTATTGTTTAATTATTCGTTTGCCAGAAATTAGAACTGAATTTAGAAATAGATTTGGAACAAACCTTTGCGCTTAACCAACAAAATTAAATATAAAGGCTAGTCGATGTCTTCAGTGGAGTGCATACATCACCTTTCCTTATCCATGAAAGTAAAGGAGTAAAGTAAAGAGTGAAGGTAAAGTAAGGAGGCCGAATGAAGGCTTGTTCTTTATCCTTGCGCAGTTGGTCTTTTAAACTGTTTTGTTGCTAGTGAAGCTTTCAGTTTTTCAGTCAGTTTATCCACTCACAAAGTCTGCAATGTTAGTAGTGAATGTGCCTTGGTGCTACGCAACTGACTCTTAAAGGGAATGCGAGATTCTGATTGGTTTAATGCACGTGATGCTCAAAACATACCCATAAGTCATTAAGAGAATAAGCACAACCCTGTTAGACCATGTGCCAGGGCAAAAAAAAAACATTTTTAAAATAGCAAAAGTGCAGAGTTTATCTTACACCTTTGCGTCTGAAAAAGATTTACAGAAACTCCTCTGATCTTTGTTTTACTGCAAAGGAACATTCCTTCACTGTTTCTGGTATTGTGACAAATCATCTCTTTTTGGAAGAAAATACATCATTTTCTACAACTACTCTTTTAGATAAAATTTAGTTTTTCTCTAGAATTATATTTGTTATGTAATGGAGTAGAGAACATGTTGGACTCCCACACCAAACATTTGTTTTTATTTTTGCTCTATCTGGCAAAGAAATGTATGCTTTTATTATGGTCATCTCCTCAGGTGCCATCCTAAAATGTGGTTGTCTCAAGTATGTGCTTTATTTCTACTTGAGAAACTCACCTATGATATACCTTAAAAGTCAGATGACTTCTGGCAGCTATGGACACTTTTTTGGCATTACATCAATAATTTCTCCTGATTTTCTATTCTATGGTATATATTTTTGCTCCTAGCTTGTCTGTATTATCCTGTTTACTTGTTTGTATTTTCCCCGTTTTTTTCTCTTTTTTTTTCTTCCCCACTGTATGACCAAGACTGTATTTGTATGTGCTGATGTATCAAAATAAAATGGCACAAGTGGATTTAGAGAGACCCTAATGCTTTTGCGCCATGTGCTTTAGATGTTGCCTCTAGATCGTTAAAATAGAACCCATAGTCCGATGTTCATCAAGGATTTGTTTATTTGATATAGACAACAAAATTCTAATTAAAAAAAGTGTTTTGTTTTCCATACATTGTAATATATATCGCTTAGCATAAATGAGTACACCCCATTTTTTAAATTAATATTTTTAGCCATTTCTTACTGAATATAGGTAACCAAACAGATTTATTAAACAGATATATTTATCAAAATAATATTTTAGTCACCGAACATTTTTAGAAATATAAAGATAATACATTTAAATTCAAGCTAATTATTTAATAATAATAATAATAATTTTCAAACTAACATATACATTTGGGTGTACTAATTTTTGTGGTGTACCTCACTTCTCAATGTCAGAATTAATTAGATTTCTTTAAATTTGAGATTTTCAATTCGTTAGCCTCTGTACAGAAAAAAACAGAAAGGATAACAAAGCGCAAAAAAAGTAAATCATATTGCGCTTCATCCCAGTGTGTTTCGTACATCTAACAAATAGCTGAAAGTACTTGACAACCAGAAGCAAGACACATAAAACCTGGACATTTCACCACCTTTTCCTATTTATAAATAAGATAAGATTGGATTTCTTCTATTATCCTGAACATAGTGCTTGTGTTTGTGTGTCTGGGTATTTATGTGTTTGGAAGTGAATGGAATTGAGGTGTCTGAGTGTGTGTGTGTGTGTGTGTGTGTGTGTGTGTGTGTGTGTGTGTGTGTGTGTGTGTGTGTGTGTGTGTGTGTGTGTGTGTGTGTGTGTGTGTGTGTGTGTGTGTGTGTGTGTGTGTGTGTGTGTGTGTGTGTGTGTGTGTGTGTTTGAGAGTAAGGGTGTTGGGGTGGAGGAGGTGTCAGTGTTGGATTCTGGTGTGGATGAGGTAATGCGGTTCTTGAGTCTGACTGTGATTCCATCTTTACACACACACACACACGCACACACTCTCTCTTTCTCAGAAGAGTGATGAGAGATATTTGGCTGTGGCTTCTTGGCCAGCATTGACATACAATGCCACTTAAACCCGATCATTAGAAGAGCGAGACAGTGCGACATGACCTCTGATCCAACCACAAACAGTTCCTGTCATCGCCTACTTTTTCCCATCCATTTACATGTTTTACTTGAGTACATTTAGTACGAGCTCTGTTCGATGGCAAATTGAATCTTCCGAGCAAAGTTGACCTGGTTGCTCTTTTAAATAAGAGAGCAGATTCTGTTCGTTGAATAGTAGCATTCTGGCTCTGCTGGCGCCCTTATGCAGCTCTCGCATAATGTGTAAATGCCACTGTAATGTGTAAACACCATAATGGTGTTATTCCTATCGTAAAATTGTCATGTCAGCTTGCACAGCATCTAGTCACAGATTCACAGCTTTAGGTGTTATGACGGAATCGTTTTAGCGGTATTACAAAATAATTACTGTGTCAACACTTGCTATAGGTGTAGAGAAAGTGCAGTGGGATTGGAGTATCATCGATCTTCCCCCTCCACACACACACACACACACGCACACACACACAAACACACTGAAATTTAATCATGAAAGTCTTTTTTAGTGGTCTTTTAAAGCCATCTTATGAGAATGAGGTCTAATTTTGGCTAAGCAAAATCGGTTTAAAAGCTTTTGATTGGCACTTTTACCCACTTTTTAATTTCAGTTTGAACTCTGATTATTCATTCCTTTATTTATTTTCTTCTCGGCTTAGTCCCGAGAAGAAAATAAATCCGGGGTCACCACAGCGGAATGAACCGCCAACTTATCCAGCAAGTTTTATGCAGTGGATAAATTCTGATACGTTTATTTGCAACATTAAAAGTAAAGAAAGAAACTTGTAAACATAAAAATCTTCTAAAACAATACATTTGCATCTCCTTAAGCATATGCTACTGGGGTTTTTAAGTGAAGTCAGACTTTTTAGATCTGGGTGAGCTTTGCTTCACGTGTCTTGTAGCTCATTGTCATGAGACTCAACACATGACTTGTTTTCTGTCAGTTGTCCATGGGAAACAGCCATTGGGTGACAAATAGTGTAAGTTAATCTGTTTCCTAGGATAAACAAAGAGAGCATTTACTGGCCCGAATCCTCTAACATGCTACATTTAGTTTCATCTTACTGGTCAAATAATTTGTAAAATAGAGTATGCAAAGAGAACTTTCTGTATATAAATATCACAGTGACAGCCTCTCATGATTCTAATGGCTCATTTTGTAAACATATACAGCCGTTTAAAACCATGATGTCTGGTTTGATCTTTAGTGTAGTGAATAATATGTTAAGTTCAACAATTTCTTTAACCATAACCGATGCATTTAGATTTTATCAACAATTATTTTATTACCAACACTGGAAGATGTGTCACTTTGGTCATATCACAAGATTACGATGCCTAAATTGATCATTCTCAAATTGTCAAATAAAGCTTTAATTTTCACACATGAATTCACCACCAGTTGTTCAGTACACACTGTAATCTAGGCAAAAAATAGTGATTACTTCAGTACTTTTCAAGACGTTTAGTGGGCTTCAGTTTAAGATATATCATAATTTCCAGTTGTACATTTATTTCCGTCTCATGTGATCAAAATAATGAATAGTGGTAAATAATAATAATAATAGTGTTACTGTGCGCCAACATATAGCACTGAGGAACTCAGCGAAGTTCGATTCCTGGCTCGAGGTCCTTTGCAAATCCTTCCCCTATCTTTGCTCCCAATGCTTTCCTGTCTGTAATCTCCATTGTGTTTTGTTATAAACCCTTAAAATAATAACAATAATGCTAGCACTGCTTTCCCTCTATAGTAAATAAGTTGCAGATTCTCCATCGGAATAATTGATGACAGTAACATTGGAATCATTGCTTTAAATATCCAATCTTAGACTATTAAGTATTTTCTCACTTAAATCCAAACATTGGCTAGACCGCACATTATTGCTGTTTATACTTTCAGTGCTCAGCATAATTGAGTACATCCCATTTTGAAAATGAATATTTTTATATATTTTTTAGTGAATATAGGTAATTTATTTTGGTGGGTAAGGCATAAGACTGAAAAATGTTCATCCAATTAAACATTGTCGAGCAAATAATTCCCATAATTCCCATAATTCTGATAAGTAGCCCAAACTGCCTGTCAACAGATGTAGATTTGTACATCTGCGCACCTCTGTTCACGCAGATCCGCCGATGTGTGTGCACGCACGCTGCGATCACGTGGACACAAGTGACAGCGATTTTAAAAACAAATGCTGAATCAAAACTTTTTAAAATCCTGAATCAGTATTGGAATTAGTTTTGGACGCTGGAGGAAGGACGACACCATGGCTGAAGGATTTCTTTTAGACAGGTAATGTTATGTTTCAAAACTATTATAGTCTGGCAAAGCTGTTGTAGAGTTTGTTCTTACGAATGGGTTACATGCACAGAAGTGTTGTTCAGCCACTGAAATCTTTCAGTGAAAGATTGATGTGACTATTTTCAGTTTCATAAAGGACCTTTTACAGCATTGATAATGTAGATTTATATTTAGTTTAATAACAAAGCCGAAGCAAATAGCGCTATTCCGCCTGGCCTGCTTTACTGAGGTGAAGTTTTATATTCATTATATATTTATATTCATTTTTGAACAATGACAACCTGTGACACACTCCCTATATCGTTTACAATGCTACTTTGAATATTCGGTCTGAAATAGCATGGAAGTTTGGCGATAAGTGTAATTCCTGCACCCCACTGGCCAACCTCTAAGCATACAGTAGTGGCTTTAGGACAAAGCACGTGAGAGAATGAGTCCAGTGATCCTTGCATGCATGAAATATTGCACATTATGACAAGTTTTCCTTGGTAACTACACAACTGAAAACATGCTATATAGATAGTTTTTTGTTAGGAATTGTAGTATAAAGTGCTATAAAGTTTTTTTAACTGGCAAATGACAATCTAGTGGGTCTCTGTCATCTTTAAAGTGCACGTTCGCGATTTTAGGAGGTGTGGCTTTGGACGGCAAAGGAGGAGACGTATTTTACCTGAAATTTCACTGCATATTTGTGATGTCTATGTGTACATTTATAATGAAGTGTATTTTGGCCTCATTTTGGAAATAACAGTAGTGGTATTTAATTTGATATTTTTACATTTTAAATGAAATTTTCTAAATGAATGTTTGAAAAAGAAAAAAAGAAAAAATAAACACACGTAAAATGTTTAAGTACACAGACGTCTCTCTCTCTTTCTCTCTCTCTCCCCCTGCTTTGGTTTTTATTGGGAATGGGTTTCCAGCTACGAGACAGACTGGCCTTTGGTGTGAGATCAGGCGTTGGCTTAAAAAGCCCAGAACGTGGTACTGTATATCCCAATAAAAGCAGGAATGGGCTCTGACTGTGTCTACGAGAGCTGTGAGTGGGCTGAGAGCTAGAGAGCCCAAACAAAAGCCTATACTGCCAGGAAATTTTATAACATGCTAAAGTCTGACTAGCACTTGTCGCTAATATATAGCCGTTGTAAATTCCCCATTTAATGTTTTGCTGGCGTCTGGTTTTATTGGTTGTCCTGATGACAGACATAGATTCTTTTTTTTTTTTTTTTTTTTTGTCTGCTCTTTTTGTAGCTGTTTTTTGTTTCTCAGTGATACTGAACCCTTTATCAGTGCTCGTTTCATCCAGTTCGGCTCTCCCTCCTTCCCACCCTCCCACCATTTTGTCTCTTGTATGTCTGAAATGAGTGATGGCCTTTCTATATTAAATTCCTGCTTCTCTTGCTCTCTTGCATGTTTGTGTCTCTAGAGCTCAAATGCACAGCTCAGTATGTCCTTATGCTAAGTAATGATTATACTGCGACTGTTCAGATTGGGTTACTTATAAATGAGATTTCACATAATGTTATATTTCGTCATAAAGTTGCCATAAATCTGACATTTCACATTGTGCATCTGTTATAATGATCTGTCTTTTAGGATTGGGATATTTCTGGGTCAATGAAAGAATTTCTCCTTTCTGACTGTCAATTAAAACCTGATGTCAATCTGTTAACAACTTTTAGCTTATGACATCAGTTCATGACAAATTGGCTTGCTTAGTAAATAATTTTACCAATAATGGTGACCTCAGACCAAATATTTCTACAATTGTAAATGCTGAAAAAAGATTTACAAATCTTTATGGCACATAAACATGTGTTAAAGATCTCATATAACTGTTTAAACCTAGATATGCTCAAGCACAACTGTACATTTTTGTTGTTAAATTATAGGCTCACACTTTATTTTGAAGGCCCGTTTGTTGCAATTTAGGTTACATTGCATCTACATGCCAACTAATTCTCATTAGATTATAAGTAGACTGTTGGGTTGGGGTTGGGATTAGGGTTAGTGTAAGTTGATATGTACTTGCAAAGTTTCTTATAGTCAGTTAAATGTCTGTTGAAGGAGCAGTATCAGCAGATATTAAGCAGACAGTCTAGTAATACTCAAATGGACCATCAAAATAAAGTGTCACCAATATTAGTATGTCATAGACTTTAATTGCATTGACTCACTTAAAAGAACTTACATCTAGAGCCTGATGTATATGAGAAGTTTTTTTTGTTTTTTAGGCAAGTGTTGCCCACTTATGACAGCCTGGATGAGCCATCAGTGAAGAGAATGAGCACAATATTCACCTCCTCTCTCAATGTGGTCACCACCTTTTACATCACAGTAAGTGTGTAAGATTGTTCATAAACTAGATAGTAAGCAGCTTTTTAAGAGTAAAACATTAGCCAATTTTTGTGTTTTAACTTTTCAGTTGCAGTAAATGTACTTAAAAGATCGTTTGTTGATCATAAGTGTCTTCTAAATTTGTCTATAAGGGAAAAAAATAGCATAAAAAATGTATTACACAAATTTGTTGTCCTTTTTTTGCTGTGAGTACTGATTATCTTATTTTTTTAGCGTCACTTACAGAATACACAAACCGAAGTGTTATTAACTGAAAAAGTAATTCCCCAGCATCTCCAAGAACTAGCAGACTGAGGCCCCGTTTACACTAATAAGTTTTAGTTTGAAAACGCATAAGTTTTGATATGGTTACGCCATTCGTCGATACTAAGCCAGAGTTTTCGAGTGCTGAAAATGGAGCGTTTTGGAAATGCTGAAGAGGTCATTTTCATTTTAAAACCCTGCTGCTCCGTTCAAAGGGGGCTAATAATTCAGACTTTAACTGTATTTTATTGATTTGTGTAGTTTTCTTCATAAATAATATACTTTAAACAATGTTAACTTGTCATTGAAAATAAGCATCATGTTGAACAAAAAAATCCATACAATTAGAGTTTTCTTGTTTTTACACATTAAAAACATGTGGTTAATTAATAATTGCTTTTGTTTTTTTTTCAATTCCATCAGTTAAACCAGGCTATTACTGAAAATCCTTCATCTTTAGCCCCGTATAAGTCTAAAATCTCATTCATAGTGGTTATAAAAGGGTCTTAAAAAGTCCCTTAAAAAGTTAAAAGGCATACTGTGAAAATGTCCTTGCTCTGTTAAACATAATTAGGGAAATATTTAAAAAAGAAAGAAATTCAAAGGGGGGCTAACAATTCTGACTTCAAATGTATATATCTTGTTTATACCAAATGTAGAGAGTGTGTAAAAGCATTTTAAGTCATTTGCACCCCTGCTCTGTCCTTTTTGGCCCCCATGAGCCTGTGGCCTCAGATACTGGAAAAGAAATGCAGATTCAAGGATGTCAGAGTTACTGTCTGCTCACGTTCCTGCTCTTAGATCCATATCCGGCCCCACAGGTGACTGGCCTTCCCCTGCTGTGGGTGGCAGAACGTCCTCCTGATTCCCACTTGGATCTTGTAGAAACAGACGACGGGGCACGTTCTTCCATAACCCACAAACACTGACACGCTCCATCAACATCAAACGCGTGGCCCTTTTATTCCTTCATAAATATTTTCAGGGCCGTTTTGTGAGGAATGTGTTTTAAGACATCGTCAGAATGTTTCTGGTCCCTATTCTCTCCCGTGAAAGCTGAAGTATAAACATTACCTTGAGAGATAATATTGCTCGTTCGTTCTCCACAGTGTTCTTTGTATTCCACTTTTATATTTCATCATCTTTTTGCTTTGAACAAAAGCCGATTTGATTCAGGGGAAGGTTTGTAGATAGAATAGAGTGGGAGTTTTTTTTGTGGCAGGACTCAAGGACTTTTTGCCTGCTGTATCTACTGAAGGGAACCTTTTCCTCAGCGGAGAGATCAAGGCCAGCGAGGTCGGAGAGGGAAGGCACTGCTTTGTTTCTCTGTTGAGAGGGCCTTCAGGGGGCCGAAAGGCTTAAAGACCTTTGAAAAAGCATCTCTCTGTTTTTTTTGTTTGTTTTTTTATCACGTAAAAACAATATCATTGCACAGTCAGGAGGTGTTGTGAGGTCATCAAAGAGACACAGATCTCTGTTGGGCTGCTTCTGTATATTGTCATAAGACGTATTTGTCCTGATCATTTCAAGCAGGATCAAGTGACCCCGTATGAGATTACAGATTTGCTCTGACATGCCAAGTATCAAATAGGAAAGTGAATGTGAGTTTTTTTAAATATAGATTGTACAAAAAGTAACTGTAAGATAAAAATATTGTTCTTTTAATTTTTTTTTAAATATTAAGTTAAACTGTGTATGAACCTGAAACCTGATTAAAATGACCTTATTAAAATGAAGTAGCATAAAAACATTTGTCGTGTTAGTCATACATTTTTACAGTGAATGTATAGTTTTTAATGAATTAAATTTTTTTTGTTATATATTCTGTTTTTGTTTTAAATGTAGTTATATTTTTGCTAATTGTTGTGCATTTATATAAGCTTTTTAATGCCTCTTCAGTTACTTTAAATTAGTTCAAATGTAATATTTTTATTTCTAGTGACAAAAATAATTTTAGATTTGTTGTTTTAATTAAAAGTATATTAAATAAATGAATATGAATATCTTTAAACATTTGTACTGTGCTAGAATTTTTCACAAGACGATTCACTGTTTCATTGTTTTTATTTAATAAAATGTAATATAATAATTATCTTTTCTTCTTTAAACAAATATTTTTTTTGCTTTCAAAAATATTGAACTGTTGCTTTTATGATCCGCTCAAAGCCTGGTATTCTAGCCCATTAAAAATATAAATAAATAACAAAATTAATTAATTAAAATGCATTGCACTACAGATTTTGATTTATTTATTTATTTAGTGACAATGTACAACATGAAATGTTGTGTCAGGGTTAGCTATAAAGCTATATGTCTGTAGTCCTCGGGCAGGAAGTTGTAACAATTTTAACAATATATATATTTAAAAAAAAGAATAATCCTACAATAATCCTACAATCCTACAGTCAAAAGTTTGGGGTATATGGAATTTTTAAATGTTTTAAAATAAGTTTAACCTGTTAACCAAAGCTGCATTTATTTAATCAAAAGAACAGTACAAATTATAAAATGGTTAAATGTTATTGCTATTTTCCGCTTCATTACGCCAGTCTTCAGAGTCACATGATCCTTCAGAAATCACTCTAATATTAATTATTATTATAATTATTATTTTCATTTTATTATTTTTATTAAGTTTATTATTATTATAAATAATAATATTAATATTGTAATAGTAATAAAAACAATAATGACTGCAGTAATCATTTCATTTTTAACTACATACAATAAGAAAGCAGTGATTAGAAATGTTTATAAATATTTAACAAAGAATTTTTTTTCATATGTTTAATAAATGCCACCAGAATCATTTTCTTTAAAAATAAAACATAAAAAAACTGACCCCAAACTTTTGACCGGTAGTGTACACTTACAGTACAGTACATACAGTACATCATAGTCAATAAAATGAAATCAGATTACTAGTTGCATATTTGATTTTGTTCAAGCCAAATTTTAAGCACAGTTTTAAAAATATTTAAAGTGGTACTCACTCCAATATGCATTGGTATTTTATTCCATATTCCGACTGCTATGACTAAAAAACAATTGTCCAAAAACAGTTCTCTTGAGTTTAACTGAACAATCATCTGTCTTATATTGTCCTTGCACAGATGTTTTGAATGCTGTTTTTATTTTAAATATTTTTAGCATTACACAAATTTGTCCATTGTGACAATTTGAAGACGACAATGCTTAACTATACTTTGTGCTGTATTCCTCCAGGTGGGGTTCTTCGGTTATGTGAGCTTCACAGATAACATCGCTGGGAACGTACTGATGAACTTTCCATCTAACCTGGTGACGGAAATGATCCGTGTGGGCTTTATGATGTCTGTGGCTGTGGGCTTTCCCATGATGATCCTGCCTTGCAGACAGGCCATCAACACCATGCTATTCGAGCAGCAGGTAACACTCTGACAAAGACAGTGTTTTTTTTTATTTGATGCCATCATCGACCCCTTGAAATGTTTACTTCGAACAGACACTCTTGTATATTCAGTTGAAGTCAGACTTACTAGCCCCCGTTTATTTTTTTCCCCCAATTTCTGTTTAACTGAGAGATTTTTTCAACACATTTTTAAACATAATAGTTTTAATAACTCATTTCTAATAACTGATTTATTTTATCTTTGCCATGATGACAGTAAATAATATTTAAATAGACATTTTTCAAGACACTTCTATACAGCTTAAAGTGACATTTAAAGGCTTAAGGTTAATTTGGGTAACTAGGCAGGTTAGGGTAATTAAGCAAGTTATTGTACAGTATAATGATGGTTTGTTCTATTTCTCACGAAACTTGCACTAAACCTAATTGTGACCTCTTGAGTTTTCTAGCTCCAGCACTTCATTGGTTGCTTTGCCTTCTGATTTTATTTTATGTGCCACTTTTTTTAACAATGCAGAGTTGAACCGACCTATTTTGAAATGGCACTGTAAAATGTTTTTTGATGGACAAATCAGCAGTGACATGAGTTCAACCCTGCATTGCATTTACGGTTGAAGTCTGAATGATTGGCCCTCTTTGAATTTTCTTCTTTTTTAATTATTTCCCAAATGATGAACAGAGCAAGGAAATTTTCACAGTATATCTGATAATATTTTTGTCTTCTAGAGAAAGTCTTAATTGTTTTTTTTTCTCAACTAGAATAAAAGCAGTTTTTAATTTTTTAAAAACGATTTTAAGGCCAAATGGTCTACAGAACAAACCATCATTATACAATAACTTACCTAATTATCCTAACCTGCCTAGTTAACCCAATTAACCTAGTTAAGCTTTTAAATGTCACTTTAAGCTGTATAAAAGTGTCTTAAAAAATATCAAGTCAAATATTATTTACTGTCATCATAGCAAAGATAAAATAAATCAGTTAATAGAAATGAGTTATTAAAACTATTAAGTTTAGAAATGTGTTGAAAAAAATCTTCTCTTCGTTAAACAGAAATTGGGGGAAAAATAAATAGGGGGCTAATAATTCTGACTTCAACTCTATATAAATATATATATATATATATATATATAAAAACACAGTTTTTGGCCCTTGTTTGACATCCTTTACCTTGCGCCGTCTGGACAAACTCAGGTGTCTCCTTCTTCCTGATGTGCATAAACTGCACCAGCTGCAGATGTGTTTTGCTATATTTAATGGACTCAATAAAGACTTCATTGAGTCTAGCAGATTTACACAGCACTGATGTCAGACCCCAAGTCTGGTCTCAGTCAGCATGCATTTGCCAGCTCAGTCCCTCAGTATGGATCCCTTGAGAACCAAAGTCTCCTTCCGCCAAAGATCCAGCCTCCGCGGACAGCAGGCTAAATTCAGGAGCAAATAAAAGGAGCTGGATTGATGAGAACAGGTCCAGATCTCCTCCATAAAGCAGCCAAGACATTGGCTCGCTGTCTCTCCACTGCTGCCACGCTGAATCAGCTCAAATCACGGCTGGATTCGCGGTCGGACGAAGGGTTTTATGCTGTCGTTAAATCTGGCATTTTGACAACAGAGCGGAGGGGGGTTTATGAAGCCTGCATGCCAAAGCCAATAGCCTTACATGCATTTCACTTGTTCAGAAGCTTGTAGCCTTGTACATCTATGTAGCCTGGAATCAAATAACAGGTTTGTCTTTTCTTTTTTTAGCAAAAAGATGGCACTTTTGCCGCAGGAGGGTATATGCCACCCCTTCGCTTCAAGAGCATCACTCTGTGCATCGTTTTTGGCACCATGTTTGTTGGCATCCTCATTCCTAATGGTACGTCTGTTTAACACTACAACCATAAATGTCACTCATGGCAGTTTTTCAAAAGTACTTAACAAATTTTCACTAAAGCATGCTAATCTCTCAGTCATTGACTTTATTTAAACAGGGTTTATTTACAGTTTTCTGGTGTATTTATTTATTTAATTAGTTATTTAAATGAGATAAAATCTGATAAAAAACATTGTATTTGTTCTTATAAGAGCCAAAGTGTCAAATGTACTCTCTATATAAGAAAAACATATTTTACTGGAATGTCCTAAAGCCTTCTAGAAGACTTTTTTAATGAAATCATCTCTCTTAAGGGCTTTTTATCATGCATTAGCACTAAGTCTTATTTACTTTATGTATTCATTTGTTTGTTTTTGAACTACAAACATTTTAAACTACAAATATAAAATTCAAATTTATTTATTAAATTTTATTTATTGAAATGTTCTTGCGATGAAAATAGCTTTGGTTGCTGACATGGCATTAAATAAAAAATGCTTAGCATTATTCTCAATATAATGCTTGGATTTTACCGCTGTAATTTCAATGTTTTAACATTGTACATTGCTACACTCAAATCTTTTTTGCTGCTTGTTCAAACTAATTTAAAACTAACTGAAACAACATAATTCTTGAGTTTTTTGGGGGGACAAATTAACTGTTTTATGTTCAATCCCCTTAAATTTGTTAACTTAATCAATTTGTGTTGGTACAGCATGAATGAATTGCATTTTTACAGTGAAAGTAGTTTAATACTATTGGTTAACTAAATGTATGATCAAGTTGTATTGCAATTAAACTACCCAAATATGCATTCACTGCAAATTCATGCCATCAGCTCAGAATTGACTATTATGAAAAATGAATTACACAACTAGTGTAGCCTACATAAAAAAGCCTTGAAAATATATAGTTAATGACTAGACAATCGTTTCATGACTCCAGACACTTTTTTATGAAGACAGTGAAATATTACAATGAAATAGTATGTTTAATATATCGATGTTCAGTATATTCAATGTTGCGTAATATTTTGATTCAGCATCAATATTGATATCGCCATATGCACATCTTGAAAGCGAAAACGAGTATTTTATTTACCACATTGGCAAATATTTTTGCTTGTCTTTCTTAATTTTCACTAATTTCTTTTGAAGTTAAAAACAAAACAATTTTTGTTACCTAATCTAAGACTTTTTTTATATTTGGGCTCGAAACAAGACAAAGCAAAGTAAGAGAAGCATTTTTTGCATTGTGATCATTCAATTTCTGTACCTGAATCCTGTTTGATGCCCTAGAAAACCATCAAATAGAGCTGCTAAACTATCTTGTGAAACTGTATTCATATCGCTATATTTAGTGCAAAAAAAAAATGTCAATATCAGATTTTTCCAATGTCACGCAGACATATTTTTAGTCATTTTAAAACAGTAGTTATGTGCATGGGGAAAATGTTTGTATAAAACGACTCCTGGCAGTTAGAATTAAAGTAATAGTTAACCTCAAAATGTAAATTTACTCACTATTTGCTCATTCTCAAATGGTTCAAAAGCTTCATAATTTTCTTTTTTTCTCTTTTGACATAAAAGAAAATGTTTTAAAGAATATTGTAAATCAGAAGCCATTAACATCTACAGCGAGAGAAATAAATATTGAACATGTCATGTTTTTTCCTGGGAATAGTATTTCTTTAGTATAAACTTTTCTATGTTATGGAAATAAACCAGATTTCGGTTAAACCCCTGTGGGTCTCGCCTATCAAATCCAATCTTGATTTGTATCTTAAATTGGATTTAAGTCAAGGGATTGGCTGGGCCATTCTACAGCTTGATTTTCTTTCTCTGAAAGCATTTGAGAGTTTCCTTGGCTGTGTTTTAGATCATTATCTTACTGAAACGTCCACCCTGGTTTCATCTATATCATCCCGATAATATTGATGTTGGACTGAAGCAGCTAATATTCATTTACAACGATGAAGGGCAGAGGGTTGCTGAAAAACTACTAAGAGATTTCAGCTGCTGTCTGGGTTTTCACTGCCTTTCTACACCTTCCTTTCTTTATGTGTTCAATACTTTTTCCCTGCATCATTTAATTTTATCACGTATAACTTAATTTGCAAACTTATTAGATTTGTTTTATTTGCATATATGGATTTTATTTTATTGTTACCAACATCCAGGGAAAATTTTAAGTCAACAGCACCTTTAGAAATATGTGAAAAATTGAGAAAAAATGTTTAAAAAGGTGTTCATTACTTATATTCTCTGCTGTATAGTAAGAAAATAAAATAGATTATGGAAACCAATGGTTACCTGTTTCCAACATTCCTTCGAATGTCTTCTATTTGTGTTCATCTAAAGAAAGAATATAAAATGGGAGTGAGAGTGAGAAATGGTGACAGAAATGTAATTTTTGGGAGACCTATCCGTTACAGTTTCACTTTCCCTAATAACAGTATGACGTCACACCCCACTTCATCTCCCCCATTTAAAATATCTCTCCGTCAATCACTCCTTTCCTTTCCTCTCACTATACCATCCATTCATTATCAGCGGAACGGGATGATAGAGACGTGTGTTTTAGGAGATGGTGGGGTGGGCCATGTTTTATTCATTCTTCATGGAGATTGGCTGTTGCTGGCGTGGGCTCCATTTGGCTCAGCGGGCCCAATTAGACTAATAGAGAAGGGAAGGTGAGACGATTGAATGGGGGGAAAGGCATAGCTCTGTCCTCCATGACGGCTCCACTGGCCACCGGCGTGTCCTCGTGGCCACAAATCCAACCATAGGGAAGCAGACACTGCGGGGCATAAATTTGAGTAAAACAATATGGCTGCTCTCAGGATGAAAAACACCCCCTGGGCCCAATGCCCAGCCTTGCAACACAAGGGCAGCACGGAGGAAGGATGGTAGGAGGCAGATAGAGGGATGTGGGGGGAGTGTGTGATGGAGCAGTCTGGGGAGAAAGACTGATAGAGGATGGATGTGGTGATTCAGGAGATGAGATGGTGTAGATTGCCTCTGCCATTTTTTTCCGGTTTAAACTGCCTCCTCACGCTGGGTCTGAATATAGTGCTGGTGGGAATGGATTTCTGCTCTTGGATCAGCTTGCTGTTGTATTTTGGTTTGTGTTACAGCAATTAGCCACCTAAAGCTGTGCAAATCTTGTTCACACCAACACAGTGACATCTTAAAAACAGTTCTAAAGTCTCCACCACATCTATAACAATGCTTGAGTCATTTTCACAACAGTTGATGAATGATTTTCAAAACAGCTGATAAAAATATTAACAGATAATCAGAATCCATCCTTCTTTAGATTGCCATTGTCTTAAAAGTCAATGTGAACCGCCAGTCACAGAGACTTTAAGTCACATGGAATGCTTTAAGGATGGAGCTATCAGCACGTGTCTCGTTTCAAGCAGTGGTTTGAATGAATATGATATGATGCAGTTTGAAATATTTAGCCTCCTTGTTCTCGTCATCATCTGGCATCTCAAAACATTCTGCAGCAGAAGGTGATTGCAGTGCACATCCTCCAGAAAAAACAGACCAAACTGGCATTCCAATTTTCCTCCATTTTGTTAGCAACTCCATTTTCCAATGATCCAATCATTCTCAAAGAATGAATTTAAGGGCCGTCCTTTTTTCTCAAAGAAATTGAAGGTTTCAATTGAATGTACATCACTATAGAGGAAAAATTACGCTCTTAACTTCTGTTTCATGCCGACTTTAAAGTGGTAACAACTTTAAAGTTAACAATGTTAAAAAAAAAACGTGACTGTAAAGACAAATGCTGTTCATTTTACCTTGCAAAAAACAATAGTTTTTAACCGTTTACACACAAATATTAAACAGTACAACTGTTTTTAACATTGATATTAAGAAGAAATTTTTGCTTCATTGGATTAGTGTAATATTCATGTATACATGTATGCCTAAATACTGTAAGCTCATAATTAAGGTTAGGGATTTGTTCAGTCATTAGCATTTTTAATCATGTTATTGTTTGAATTCATAGGTAGTGACAGGTTTATTTCTAAAATCATATAGCATTTAACAACTACCCAGAAAACCACTAATCAAGACCTTAGCTTAATGGAGTGCACTCACATTTATGTACACATTTTTAATTACAGAACAATTAGAACTTTAAAAATAACTGTATATTTGTGTGTGTGTCATAGTGGAGACCATCCTGGGTCTGACCGGAGCCACCATGGGCAGTCTGATCTGCTTTATCTGTCCAGCTCTCATCTACAAGAAGATCATGAAGAACGCCTGGACCGCACAGGTACATACAAATAACACCTGGCTACCAAGCATTGTATTGATGAATATATTAAAAAATCCAATTGGTGGTAATAACATTTTAAGTTATAGTATTTCACAATTAAACTGTTTCAACTGTTCTTTCAATGAAAAGGGCTTAATATTAACACACGTCTTGTAAAAGTTGATGTATTTGAAAGGAAAATAATGTTAGCCTGATTTAAATGCTGGATTAGGGAAGGAAGGCTTAAAATTAAGACGAGAATGATTCAGATTTGTAATAGGGTAATTACCAACCTATGTCACACACAACGTCACACAGGTTCAACCGCGCAAACCGGTTGCCAAAAAAGACCAGCAATGATTTCAGCAAGTTAGCAACAGTGAAATATGGTTAATTAAACTGCGGACACTGAATGCTCAGAATGAAATGTAAAAATGTAAGTTCATACCCTGCTGTAAGGGTGCAGTTCGCTGTCAGAATGCAGTTGTTTTGCTTGTTGATGATTACCCAGGCATTGTACAGTTCTGTCTTCTTTCCTTGTATTTAGCTAGGCAGAACCTGGGTGTTTAGCACTACAAAGTTTTGAATCTGGTAATCATGGAACATTATTTCTTGCACATGTCTACACGGAAGAAAATTGTAGGCATCCAAAGACTTGTAGGCCTGTAAGTTCTCTCTTGTAAAATCGCTTGGAGTTTCAATGAGATTGTATATTTGAGGCTGGAGGCTTGGCCATTTCGTCTTATCCACTATCCATTGGGAGGCTGCTATCACAAATGCACCTGTCAGACGAACACCGCTCACTTTAACGTCAATTTTGCCCAATAACTGTGCTTATCACTAGGTGACAGTCTGTAATAATACGCTGAAAGCATTATGTAAATAATATATATAATATGTAATCAATATAACATATCTCTAATACAACAACAAACTCTGTACCACATCGGATGTCATTTCCTCGCTGTAAATGCTAGCGCTACTGTTTTTTTTCTGCAACTTCGATGCGCGCATCCTGAATGTTTACAAACCTGGTAATTCATCTATATGTATTATATATGTAATAATGTACACCAACCTGATTTCATCAAGTAGGACATGTTCCTGGATTAACATCAGAATTAAGGGAGACGTTTACAGTTTATGTTAATCTTAGGCTTACAGTTAGGCTACGAGATTGTCATTCAGCTATTATTCCCCTCTGATTTTTGGAAATAATTTACAGGTATGTGTGGGTTTATGGGTAGGGAATAGGTATGGATTACATTTTCAAGCAGGTTTGTAATTCTGTGCAATCTCTGTGAGTTTACCATCTGTAAGGATTAGATCGCTGGTGATTGTGGCACATTCCATAGAACCATTACACAACACAGCATCTTGAATCATTGTAAGAACTAGAGAGAAAACAAGCGACTCCTGAAAATTGAAACACTAAGCCAACATCAAAAATCAAACATTAATCTTAAACAAATTAAATAAATTAAATGACCTTATTTTCCCTTAAACCAGGAGTTAAAACTCATAAATGGGGAATCCGTGAATCAACGGTATACCCGTGCCTTGTTGGTGTGTTTCACCTAGCGTTCCATGCCTGGCGTGCTTTGCTTTATGTCTGTTACTATACATGTCATATATTTGATAGGCTCCATAATCTTAGTGTCATAATTAAAGTCCCCAACCATAGCTTAATTCATTCAACAAAATCAAACCATTTAAAAAATAAGCAAAATATCTAAATTCTAAATCATAAAAAATAAAGTTATACATTATTTCAAGTTTCATTACAATATATATGTGTTTGACCTGTATACTTGAAGGACAAGGCTTAATGATAAGCCCTTGCAGTGTAGCTTAAACTCATTCACACCCATGGAAGCACCCATACACACTCATTCACACACATGCACTACGGCCAATTTAGTTTATTCAATTTAGCTATAGCGCATGTGTTTTGATTTGCGGGGGAAACCGGAGCACCCAGAGGAAACCCACACCAACACGGGGAGAACATGCAAACTCCACACAGAAATGCTAACAGAACTAGCCCGGACTCAAACCAGCAACCTGCTTGCTGTGAGGCAACGGTGCTTACCAATAAACCACCATGTCGCTCATAGCTTAAACTCATAGCTCATGCTCCTTAAAGCAAAAAAAAAAGTAAAGCATCAAGAGTTTTTAGCGTGTCTGATGTATGATGTGAGCTGGAATACGAAGAGTCGTCTGGAATTGTGCATGCTGGAGAAAAGGCAGCTGCTCTTCTCTCTTTGTAATGGAGTTTGTCATTAATTTTGATATCCTGCAAGTGCTTTGACTTGCTGTGACCCACAGTGTGTGCACTGGCACTGTCTGGCTCCATGCCTCGGGCTGTGCCCCCTCCGTCTCCTGCCCAAATTACAGATGCCTTTGCTCTTTCACAATAGAGTCAAAGCAGCTGAGATCTCATCTTAGATGATGTGTAACAACAATGCTGATGTCTTCCTTACCTCTTTTGCTTTGTGTGGTTTGCGAGTTCTTTAGTGCCAGCCTATGCCACATTTCTGTGCTTATGTGTTTTTCCCATCAGGGTCAGTTCCCAAACACTGGAGTCAACCCAGATGGGTGGTGTTCCTGATATTGGGAAAAGGGGCAATCCAAAAGAGCTTCTTGTCATAACGATTGCAGCAGATGTTTGTGTTGGCATGAGTGGATGATGCCACTCTGCTTTGTCTCATGCCAACTAGACTAGCATGTCCAGATCCACCAGTGCACACAGAATACCCACAGATCAGGGGCATTGATTTAATAGATTTCATCAGTGTTTTGGGGCACCATTAAGGACTGGATGCCAACAACACGCTGGCTAAATGTGTGTGCAGAATTTTAAACCAATGTAAAATTAGATTTGCACTGATGCTTTTGAAAAGTAAACCACACTGTAAAATTTTCTGGCTTCCACACAAATCCTGCATGTTGTTCCAACACAATCAGTTAAGTTAAATTGATAGTTTTTATAAATGTAAGCGGATTGAACAAATAACAATTAAGTTGTCCAAAACAGAACTCAAGGATTGTGTTGATTCAGCTCATTTTAATTAAGTAGTTTGAACAAAAAATATTTTTTGAGTGTTTTTTAGTAGAGAGAATCCAATAAATCGTGATTCTGTTTTTTACTGGTTTGAAATGATACATTTTTAAAAATGAATCCATTTAATTTAACGGGGTGGTCCACTATGATATCATATTTTAATCTTTAGTTGATTTGTATTATAGCTGTGTGACCATAAACAACATGTCTGAATGTAAGACGCTCAAGGTTCAATGCAAAAGGAGACATTGCCTTTTACAGAGTTAGCTAAGCAAAGCTAGATCAAACGAATTTGGAGACTGCAAAAAATACATCTGGGTTAATGATGTCATAAACCCTTCAGTTAATGCGCATACACTCTGCGCATCGAAGGGGCATGGCCAGAGGCTCTGTAATGTTATAGCAGAGAAAGCTAAAATGCTGTCCAAACACTGCTATTTAGTTTTGTTTCTGAATTTGGGCTTCCAAAGGACACGACACAAAGAGAGAAGTGCATACGGTTTAATTTTAATTCTGGTACAGTGAATTATAAAAATATATAGCTAGCATTTGGCAAAGGTCATTTACAGTTAAACTGACTGAGAGTATTGGCACAGCAGAGGCAAAGCGTTTGCTAGTAGAGGCATGACGCTAGAGGTCCGACCAGATTTCTTGCGGTGTGGGAATATATTTCCAAACAAAGCGCGGGAGCAGTCGGGAACTGGTGTAATTTTGGACGGGAGCAGGCGGTCTAACAGTATTGCTTCTGACTCCCGAGCGAATGAGCACGCGTGTGTGCGCGTGTGTGCGCGTGTGTGCGTGCGCGTGCGTGTGTGTGTGTGTGTGCGCGCGCGCGCGTGTGTGTGTGTGTGTGTCTCACTTGCTTGGTGCTTGTGTGTGTTTGTGTGTGTGTGTGTGTGTGTGTGTGTGTGTGTGTGTTTATACAGACAGCTTGTTATAGGCTGTCTGGACTCAGTCTAGAAATTTTTTTTTTTTTTTTTTTTTTACAAATGAAGCATGAACACACATTGCTTTGCACCCCATAAACACAACCAAGCCTTAAGAATACACTCTGGCCACTCCTTTAATATAGTTTTATTTAATTTAGTATAATATCACTGTGGGTCTTGCAGTGGGTAGTAATTTCACAAATGTCAGGTAACAGCTGTAACAACATTTTATTTTATTTTTTTTGGTGAGGTGTTTAGTTTGACAAATGAATTTGAAAATGTTGTTATTATAATTTACTTTTCACTTGTGTCACAGTACACAAAATAAATTATTTTGAAAACTTAAAACCTATAAAAAATCGACTTCCACTATAAGAGTCACTGGTACAGGTTTTCAGCTTTCTTCAAAGTATCTTCTTTAGTTTTCAAAGGAAGAAAGAAACTCAAAAGTTTGAAAAAAGGGTAAATAATTAATTTTGGGTGTACTATCCCTTTAACTTAAAAGCTCTAATTATCTGTTTGTATTGTATATTTAATATCTTGCAGGCACTTACACATTATAAGTGATATATCTTCCTCCTTTACATTCTTCCCCTTGTACTGCAACAGAATTTGTGCACAACACTTTTATTTTTAACCATGAAAAGGGGACAGTTATGCCAACAAAATATTAAAGTGACTTTAAATGCAGAAATGGGAAAACACATGGAGCACTTTGCATGGTGCATTTGAGTCCTTGTCTGCATTTGTTTGAAATTATTTAAATTATGATATGAGTCTTTTATATTTAAATGCAAGTATTAGAAACACTTCAGTTTAGGTCACAATTCATGCTTTTAACTACTGGATTATTACCTGCCTATTTTGAGATATTAACTGTTCATTAGTAACTATAAAGTAGATTAGATTAGATTAGATTCAACTTTATTGTCATTACACATGTACAAGTACAATGCAACGAAATGCAGTTTAGGTCTAACCAGCAGTGCAATAGCAGCAAGTACAGGATACAGGAATAAGTTATAAAGTTATAAGTATGATTTTAATCTGCATCCCTAGTCCTACCCAAAACCTAAACCCAACTTCCTCCTCACTACCTATTAATAAACAGCTAATTAGTAGTTTTTTAAGGTAGCAGTGCTAGTTAATGGTTTGTTAATACCGTGAATTGAGACCTAAATTAAAGTGTTACCAAACGTTAAAGTCACACTTTTGATATCTAAAGTATTTTCAAGGGCTAAACTGGACACATTAACTTTCTACATTTCCTCTTTATCTCTCTCTGTGTTTTAAGCTGGTTCTGTGGGTCGGTCTGGGGATCCTGCTCATCAGCACTGCCACCACAATGTCCATTTCCTCCAACGAGCCGGCAAAAATAACCCCCGCTCAGGATGTCCCTGCAAAAACCGAGAACAAGCTTCCCAACATCATCGCCCCCGAATTACCTAAAGTTCCAGGTACATTTATTCATCATATGTACATCTAAAATATAGCACAAAAAAGAAGACCCAGAGACAATTCAGCAAAACCAAAATCACAATAGCCAAGAAGTAGGTAGCTGTTATCCTTATTTATCTAGCTACTCCTCAACTAGAATGATCAACATAAGCACACTATTGTTAATTGCGCTGTTTTTTATTTGTTTATTCATTTATTTACTTATTTTAGGTACTTTGCCATTGTTGTTGTTATTTTTATTAATTTGTTTGAGAATTTTTTATTATTTTTCAAGTATACACCTTCACAAGCCCCACAGCCCTTATCAAGAATAGACCTTACAATATTTTCCAAGTTGTCAGTTACTTCAGTCTGAAAATACAGATGTTTGGAGAGTAGAGTGGGTACCACAATGGCACCGGTAACCAATGTAACCGGAATGCACCAGACCGAATCAGTATATGAATTTCAGTGCCTAATTTCAGTACCCTTGGTGCTGCGAGAAGGATGTAAAAAGCATTAAGGGGAGCTTCAAAGGCACACATAGGTACGTGTTGTGTCACACCATCTCTAAACATTTAGTTTTAAACACCTTTGAGGGATACGGATACTGATGTTAGGCGATTGTTCTTGTTGATTAGGGAATGCATGCACATTGGTAGCGCGCGCAGTACAGCGCATTCGATGAGCGACTCCCTTCATATTCATCAAGACACATGATTGCGTTCTGCAAATTTGCTTAAACTAAGAATTCTAAAGTATGGCTATATTTTACAAGCAAGGTTTTTACAAACTACGTGAAGCAGATGCTTTACAAAAATTGCGTGTAAGGGGATGCACGTCAATCTTATGAAACATTTGAAGGCTCATGGAATCAACTTAAAAGCAGAGGAATGTAAGGAATGTCTTCGACAGCTTGCAACATCATCTGGCACTTTCACAAAGTACGTTTACAAGGACACCAATTCTCCGATTTTAATATGATTAAGACAATACTCTGCTTAAGAGTCTACAGCGTAAACATGTAAACAGTGGTTTTTGATTACCTTAAAACGCCACAGACACCTGCGTCTGGAAATGTAGAGGTTTTTTCTTTCCGTTCGGCGTGCGGTATCAAACTCCATTAAAACAACACTCTTCCACCAGTCCTTACTTCATATTCTCATCCAATACCTCAGTTTGTCATGGGGCATGAACAATATGTTCCTAAATAAAAAGAGAAACTGCCGAACTGCAGGTAAAGTTGAAAAATTAATAATGAAACACCCAAAAATACATGAAACTCCGGAGGAAACGTGGATAGCACATTGACGCAATGACGTTAATCAGTGTATTCTAACATGTAAAACGGGATCATGAATAGAACATTCAAAAAGCAGCTCATGTAAACATCTTATCATGTAAACATCTTATCATATTATTGTCTTATTCAGATTGAAGCAAATAATTTGATTACTGATGTCCATGTAAACCCTCAACCCTAGAAAAAAGGTGTTCCCTGATTTTGCTGAAAGCCTTTTACCAGGTTAGTAGTAAGATAATGTAATGTTATTTGCATAATACAAATCTTATATAAATAATATAATAATCTTATATAACTATATAAATTATGAATTGATGTACAGTTGAACTCAGAATTATTAGCCCCCTGTTTATTTTTCCCCACTTTCTTATTAACGAAGAGAAGATTTTTTTAAACACATTTCCAAACATAATAGTTTTAATAACTCATTTCTAATAACTGATTTATTTTATCTTTGCCATGATGACAGTAAATAATATTTGACTAGATATTTTTCAAGACACTTCTATACAGCTTAAAGTGACATTTAAAGGCTTAACTAGGTTAATTAGGTTAACCAGGCAAGTTAGGGTAATTAGGCAAGTCATTGTATAATGATGGTTTGTTCTGTAGGCAGTCGAAAAATATAGCTTTAAGGGGCCAGCAATTTTGACCTTAAAATGTTTTTTTTTAATTAAAAACTGAAGAAAACATTATCAGACATACATGTCTTTGCTCTGTTAAACATAATTAGAGAAATATTTGAAATAGAAAAAAAATCAAAGGAGAGGGTGAGGGGGCTAATAATTCTGACTTTAACTGTATACTTTAAATTTTTATTATATTGTTCAATTAAAAAGATTACTTTTTTTTTTTTTTGGTTGAATAAATGATGTTAAAAAAATAAAAGAGACTTACACCATAATTTTGTAGCTCAAAAGTATCGATTCAGACACTGTTTTGTCACAGGTACCGTTTAAAAGTATTGATTTAGCACTAGTATCGAAATAACCCCAAACGTTACCCAACCCTATTGTAGAGACATGGTAACAACAACAACTACAATAATAACAATAATAGTAATAATATTAATAATAACGACAATGATAATATAAATAAATGCATAAATGAAAAGAGAAACAATCATAAAAATTAGTATATATAAATACATCTAGACACTTTGCAAAGTGAGTGAAAAGATAAATAATAATAGTAGTAATTAATATATACAAATCAAGATTAGAAAAGAGAAAAGGATAAATTAAGCAAAAAAAGATAAAAATTAAATGTCAGTAGAGCGATACTTTATATGGTCAATATAATCATTAAAGAGGTGCATTTTTTTCAATTGATTTTTGCCTGTTCACTCATTCATATGTTATATGGGGGGTTAAATGTTCATTTATGTTCATAAAAGTGATTCAAGAAAAAAGAAAAGCAGAAATGGCACGTTTGTATACAACAAACGCGATTCACTCGTTAAATAAATAAAGTTTATTAAAAAAAGAAAGAAAAGCTAGTTATAATGAAAGCATGAGCTCCGGTGGCAGGCGTCTCTTTGAATCTGTGACCTGAATGACGCCCTTCAAACCTGAGCGGTCGCTGTCCCAGAGCAGCAGTGACACGGCCGGTGGCGTTTTCCCGTTATGGCTCCGGTCAGGGGGAGGGAGATGGGAGTCCAAAATCTGGGGCAGATGCAGAAACGTCAGCGTTCCCTCCAACACAGGCCGATACAGGATTGAGGCTCGTAAAAGACCAATGTCCCACCAACTTCATCCACCATTACCTCTAGTTTTGTGTTCTGCCACTCCTCCTTCCTCTCCCTCTCACTCCCTCCTGCTGACTGACAGTGGCATTTATCACCGAACGGACACCCACTTCCACACCTGTTTCCTGTTTACGGCGTGCTGGTGAGGGCAGATGTGTGCAGACGCGGGGCTCGGTGCGCGAGTGACTGGAACATGGGGCCCGCGGGCATGTGGAGGTGTGCGTTTGCAGATGTAGAATATCGCAGATGCATACCTTGCTTTTAAAGATTGTAGGGATTTGTAGCCCTCCCACTTCTTATTTATTTATTTTTTTATATACAGTTTAATTTGAACCCCCCTGTATTTTTTTTGTCCCCAATTTCTATTAAACGGTAAAACTTTTTTTTTATCTTAAAAGTGTTTTTATTGAACATGTTATTTATGAAACATGCATACAAATAGCTTTTTTTTTTTTACACAACAAACAAACAACGCCCATGGCACACATATAAATTTAGGCTCTATAAAAATATATGAATAATATTAACATAAAATACAAATAACTGAAAATATTAAGTAAAACATATTTTACTCTTTTATAAAAGGATTGAAAAGGAAAAAAAAAAAAACAAGGAAAGTTTCTACTATTCTAAAATAACTGATGGGTCCATCTTCTTTATGTGGTCTAAAACAGGTAGCCAAGTGAGAAAAAACATATCAGTACAACCTCTTACTGTACATCAGAACTTTTATAAGGTCAGATGGTGTAGAAGTTCAATGAGCCATTGCTTAAAGCAGAGATGCC